>NW_006159584.1:913361-917953 GCF_000334495.1 Tupaia belangeri chinensis
CGTGTAGGGGAAACATTCTCA
This sequence comes from Tupaia belangeri chinensis, assembly GCF_000334495.1. Lineage (NCBI taxonomy): Eukaryota > Metazoa > Chordata > Mammalia > Scandentia > Tupaiidae > Tupaia > Tupaia belangeri. The sequence continues at coordinate 913,383 of NW_006159584.1, forward strand.
AAGTCAAAAAAACTGGATCAAAGCATCTTCACGTAGTCTGTGTTTAATAATCTAAAGTGACCCATTATCAAAATATATATGTTATACTGGAATTAAAAAAATATATTATTACTTCCTCAGGATACTCCTCATAATCTAGATATTATCTTTTATTGTGTGAAAGATGTAAAGAAATAATCATTTGTTTCCATTTGTATTGACTTTTGGAATTATTTTGTAAGATTGAGAGAGAAAGAGAAGAGAGGTCGAAGGGAGGAGAGTGAGGAGAGAAGGAATGGGGAGTGAAAAAGAGAGAAAGGGCAACAGGGACCGAAGCACAGAGAGTTCTGAGACATGCTCCCTGCCTGACTTTGGGACAGTGTTGTGGATGGCAGCTTTGTTTTTGAGACTCATAGGGTGAAAATCTCCCCCTCAGGGTAATGACTACCGTTCCATACTTAAAGGAACAACTGAATTTATTACTAATCACCCAATATTTATTGTATAAATAATCATATACACAGACTAGTACATGGTAAGTATCAACTGAATGGTGTTTCTATGTCTTTCAAATGTTATTTCTATAATGACTTTTTAAAATTATTATTTCTGATTTACATGTATCGATGTATACATTTGTTCCCTACAGTGGGGTTTCTTAAGGCATGCATAGTGTACAATGGATACGTTTTTCTATCTAAGCTGTCAGTATCTAAGGTCACAGGCACCATATACTTTAGAATGGGTGTTTAAATTAGGTTGAAAAGTGTGTCTCTGTATATTTAAAACAAGTACATAGAGGAATAAAATATGATACAATGTATATGATACAAGGTATCATTAATTTGAACTCAGCTTGTTTCAATTATTTAAACTGTGGAGTAAAGTAACAGAGCACATACCTGTGACAAGCAAAGGACAATGATCTAGCCTTCCTCCTTTACCTCCCATAATAGAGCCTAGGATATGTCTGAAATATGTGAGATGTCCACCCACCCAGTGTTTCCTAAGTAATGATTGCAGGCATGTGTGTGCGTGTGTGTGTGTGTGTGAGAGAGAGAAATTACCAAATAGACATAAATGGCTCAACATGACCAAAGGTGTTAATTTTATTTTTTAGAAAAGTAACCCTTGGTTGCATCAGTTTCACTAAAGGGAATAAACCCTCTAACCATGGCAAGTATCTTTCATGGTTACCTCCTTTTTTGTTCTTCATTACACATCAATGTTCTTAATCATAATGTGTGATCAATGGGATTTTATGAATACAGGTTAGTTTCTATAATTTTCCTATGATTTCAGTAACCCACAAAAAATAACAGTAATGATACCGATGTGCTCACACCATCCAAAAAATTATAAGTAGTCTTAGATTTAAATCTCCTCACTGCACTCTTGCTAGTTCCATATATTGTCAAAGTTTGCAGATCCCAGGCAATGCTATTATTAATTTCCTGCCAGGGTTCATGATATGATCATCAGTGGACTTCACACTAGTGAGCTCTTAAAGTATCAGGCTGAGTAGGGTGTCCTAGTCCATCCATTCAGGTTTCTATAACAGAGCACCATAGACAAGGTGGCTTATATACAACTGAAATGTGTCTCTCACAGTTCCAGGATTAAGGCATCAGTAGATTGAATGTCTGTACCCAGCCATCTTCCCAGCCCACACAGGACTGACTGCTCACTGAGTCCTCACCTAGTTGAAGGGGTAAAGAGCCTTCTGAAGCCTCTTTAATAAGGTTACTCAGGACCAGCAGTTGGCCTAATGGTCATGTCATTGGACTCCCACGTAGCCCTAGAGCTAGTGACTTGAAACTCATGCCATGCCAGGTGCATGTGCATGCATACCCAAGATCCCAGGAGGAGAATGGAGGAGAAGGAATTGTGGCATGGCTATCCCCCCCTAGAGGTGATTTCTCACTTTTTGTCTCTCTGTCTCTCTCTGTCTCTCTGCAACCACATGTACCCTATAGCAAAAAAATCTCTCTCAAAAATAAATAAAGGTACTCATCATGTCTCAAAGGCTCCACCTCCACATACCATCACATTGGGCACTAGGATTTAAAATCTCATAGTATTACTTATTTACTTACCATTTTTTTCAAGTCTGCCCAGCCTGAACAAGAGACCCCTGTCTAGACAGAACCCATACAATATACTAAAAATAATTCAGATAACATAATTAGTTTATTTTCACCAGAATTGAGTCAGATAGAAAAGACCTGTGAAAAGAACAACAGTGATAGCTTGCCTGTCTCCTTGCACTCCACAGATTGGGTTAAAACTTTTTCTGGAAGGATTACATTTGGTTGACTCTTCTTGCATTCTCCAGGATAGACTCATCCAGTTGTATTATTTATAGCGAGGGACTATTACTGGTTTGAGAGACACTGCCTGCTTATAAAATGTTTTTTCTTAGCTAGTTGCTTGTAAGACATTTTATGAAAAGCAATTTGGTTTTTATATAAAATATTAATTCAGATAAGAATCATATCTCAACTTCTCAATCTTCTGTCTATTAGTATGAAAATTTGCAAATCTCAGCTCCTTTGCTCCATATTTGTTTGATTTGCATGGTGCTGTGCAAATTAAGAAACTTTCTTCCAGCACAGTGCAATTTAATGTGAAAGTTGCAAGCTGATAAGTCATTTTTTCCCTGAGAACATTTCCTTGTTCGTTTTGCCCCCCAAATAGAAATGCTTTTACAAATAGCTTTCCAATTCATATTGTATTGAATAAATAAATATCTGAAAGATTTTTTGTTTTATTCTCCATAAAAATAAGATATTAAAAAACTATACTGTGGGACCAGCAGTTGGCGTAATGACTATGTCACCGGACTCCCATGTAGTTGACAGCAGTTCGAGTCCTGGACCTGATGGCTTAAGTTCACGCCAGGCACGGGTGTGTGTGTGCATGCCCAAGATCCTGAGTAGAGAATGGAGGAGAAGAGATTGTGGCATGGTCATTCCCCCTGGGGGGGTGATTTCTCACTTTCTGTCTGTCTGTCTCTGTTTTTCTGGCAAGTGCACATGCCCTATAGCATAAACCTCTCCAAACAAAACAAAACAAAACAAAAGTATATTGTGCTGTTACTAATTTTCAATATTATAACAATTATGCCTTCTTTAAATTTATCATAATATAGATCTTTCTTGATTTTTTTTCTTCACTAGGTCTAATAGTCTAAGCTAAATTCTGCTAATTAAGAAGTGTAGGATAGTGATTACTAAAGGCTGGGAAGAGATACCAATTAATGGATGTAAAATTATAGTTTGACAAGAGGAGTAATTTCTAGTCTTCAATATCATAAAATATCTAAAAGAGAACATTTTGAATGTTCCCAAAACAAAGTAATAATAAATGATAGATATGCTAATTACACTGATTTGATCATTGCACTTTATATTCATACATTGAAATATTACACTGCACCCCACAAATATGTACAATTACTTTGTATCAATTAAAAAGGTTTTTAAAGGGCCAGCAGGTGGCATTGGGGTTAAGGCACTAGACAGTCCCACATGACTGACCACGGTTTGAGTCCTGGACCTAGTGACTTGCTTTCTCACTTTTCCTCTATTTCTCTCTGTGTTTCTCTGGTTAAATTAAAATAAATGAATGAATAAATAAATACCTCTTTAAAAAAGTTTTTAAAAGTCTTGACTCATTTTTCTGCCTTTATACAGCCCTTCAATCTTTATAAAGTGTGTATCACATTTCTTTGAAAGAGAAACAAACCTGTCTCCTATTCACAAAGTCAGGGTAGGAGAGAAACTGTTATGTGACAGGCCAGAGTATCTCACTGAGCCCAATTTCACAAGCCATTAACACTCTGAAAGGAGAAATTAATTTGAATGAATGTCATATTTTAGATTGGGGGACAAAGTATTGAGACCGACTTCCTAGAAAGGACAGAAGAATAGAAGATGAATTTATATTTTTCTTAATTTATAAAAGGAGAAGGTATTTCCTCACTTAATTATTCATTACAAATTTCCAAAATTCCCTCATTGCCCTTGGTGAAATACTAGAACAAATCCAAGAAAGCAATGAAGCTGCACAGAATGCTTTGTAATGAACACAGAGATAAATAAGAATATGCACAAAATGTGGGCTGGGGTTCAAATCATGAAAAATAAATTCAAAGAAGTGTGGAAGGATACAATTAATGTCGAGAATGTTAACAAAGAGATATAAGTACCTTTGTGAACATTGTCAAAGACCAAAACTTAAGTAAATTAAGCAATTAAAAATAGTAACTAGGCAGGAATAGACTAGCTGCTGCTTCTGGCTGTCATTATTCACTAGGATATAATGCCAAATACCAACCTCTCCTTTTTTTCTCTTCCTCCTCATCTTCCTCTACTTCCTCCTCCTTTTTTCCTTTTCCTTTCTGTACCCCACCTCCTGTTCAACTGGCCAGTATTATTAGGGATTGAGTGACCAAACTTTTTTATTTCTTTTTATTTTTTTGGAATTGAAGTATGAATTTATTTTGTTATAAAAATGTTGAAATCATGCAATTTTTTCATAACAAATATTTTACATGAACTTTTAAAATTGTATGTATGTATATGTGTATA
>NW_006159584.1:917964-933765 GCF_000334495.1 Tupaia belangeri chinensis
ATACATATATATATATTTATATATATATAACATAAACTGAGTGACCAAACTTTGACCCCCACTGCAGGGAGGGAGGGTGGATGTTGGTGGCAGCAGTGATCAATCAGAACAGTACCTGTTTCTATTTGGGATCAGTGGGACTGCCTGAGCTGACTAATCAAGGCAGTTGCAATCCTTCATTTGCATATTTGGACCCGGTTGAAAATGGTGAAGTAGTTATTTATAAAAGTTCATTTCCAACCTATAGGAGCAGACTTAGCTGTCTCCTGGATGATGTCACCATAATAAAGGCTTTCTTCTGGACGAACGTCCTGGATTACATTTTGGCTTTTGGGTCAGTGAGTGATTGTTCCTGGATCTATTAGGGGAGTCAAACATGAACGGTGAGGGGAGGAGCTTGTGGTCTGCTGGCACTGCTCGTGGGAAATGTCTCCAACAGCATTTTACAGTTTCATGGTTGAGAATATTCCCAGTACTCAAAGCAGGAGGCAGCACCAAGGAGCTTTCATAATTCTTCGCAGGCTCAGTATTGGACCTAGGGAATGTAAGTAACTGAAAGGATCTTATATAATATGGAGCATGCTCCATACTGAGCTTGGTTGCCCTCAAGTAACTGTCCCATCCCTGTTCGGGCGCCAAGTGTCCCGACCCGGGGGGGACAGTTGAACAGGTTTCCTGAGTGAAGGAGTGAGAGCCGGGACAAGCGGCATAGTGTTACAGCACGGAGACAACACAGTGTCTTCAGTGTCGTCTGTTTATTGTGGGCAGCAAGGTACAGCACGGAGATGACGCAGTGTTACAACTCTTCAGGGTCGCGTCGTCTATTCTGAGCAGCAAGGAGACAACGCAGTGTCACAGCTCTCCAGGGTCGTCTGGAGACAATGTAGTGTTACAGCTCTTCAGGGTCTCCCAGGTCACCTGGAGATGATGCTCTGTCAGCTCTTCAGGGTCGTTTGGAGACTGTGCAGTGTTTCAGCTCTTCAGGCTCTCCTGGTCGTCTGTGTCGTCTTCCTGGTCATGTGTATTGTCTTCCTGGTCGTCTGGCTACTGTGGGCCAGGCACCGTGGTTATATACACACTGGTGGGTTGTAAACGGTGGACCATGATTGGTTGTAAATGGTGGGCCGTGATTGGTTGTAAATGGTGGGTTATGATTGGTTGCTTTTGGACCAATCATGAGGTGCCAGATATGCAAATTTGAGGGATTCTAGTGGCCAATCAGAGCAAAGTTTTGAAGGTCAGGTTTTTTTTGAAGGGAACCAATCATGGCAATTGTTTGCTCTCTGAGAAACCTCAGCAGACTCGCTGGTGTGCAGCCTCCCACAGTAACCTTTATCTCATTAACATATTATTTGCATTGATTCATGGGAATTTATTACATAAAAAGGCCCAGGTGAGCATGTGCTGAAGTGAAAGGGAAGAAGTTGAGATATAAAAAGATATAAAAACACTGCAGAAACCTTCTGGTATCCAGCCCTGGAGCCCACCTATTCCTCTTTCTCAGGAGTGTACTTTCATGTCAATAATTCCTTACTTTGCACTTTCTTTTGCCCTGTTATACAACTTTATTGTTCCACTACATGATTGTCTGTTTGCTAAATTCTTTCTTCCAAGAAGACAAGAACCAAGGCATTCCTCTCCAAGCTAATAGATTCATGCCTACTTTGGTTCAGTAATATTTTCAATCTCTTTTATATTCTAATTTCCAAAGCGAAGAAAAATCATATGTTCAGCAGAGAGAACTTAGAACTGTTATATCAAACACAACAAGCATAGGAGCCAAGCTGGTGAATAAGATGTGAGATCACAAGGTGAAATTAGGGTGCTGGTGGTAAAACTAAAACTGACATTCTATCACGGCTATTACTGTCATTAATAGTGCCTATCATCAATGCTTATTGGACACTGTTGGCATATAGAAATTAAGCTGATTTCACTCTGCACTACTGAGGACATGTGAGCAGGTCTGAGGTTTGTGCCCCAAGACTTTCTGTATACACTGGGGCATGTGTACACCTGTGATCCTGTTTGAGATGGAGAGTGGATTGCAGCATGAAGATGCTGTTGGGAGAGCTTGTTTCTTTTTCTCTGACTCTATCATGAAAGAAAAATGCACATTTTTTTAAAAGATCTTATAAAAAAGAAAAGAGAAAAGAAAATAATTTGGTACCAGCAGATGGCATATTGGTTATGTTGCTGAACTCCCACATGGTAGACCACAGTTTGAGTCCCAGACCCAGAGACTTGAAACTCATACTGGGCACATGTGTGTGCATGCCCAAAATCCTGAGAGGAGAATGGAGGAGAAGGGATTACGGTATAGCCATCCCCTCTGGGAGCGGTGGTGGTGGTGATTTCTCGCATTCTGTCTCTCTGTCTTTCTGGCAAGTGTATGCACCCTACAGCAAAAGTCTCTCAAAAAAAAAAAAAAAGAGAGAGAGAAAGAGAGAGAGAGAGAAAGAGAAAGAAATTAAAATAAGGTTGATTTTATGACCTCATACAACTGCTAAGTGTAAGAATAGGAATGTAAAATACAAGCTGTCAGAGCCAAGAGCCTACACTCTTAACAGCTACAATGTATTGCAGTTGAGGAGCTGGAAAGCATTATTGCTGCCACTGAAGCTCCTGTTGTTATCTTGGAGAAACTCTTACTTCTTTAGACAGAAATCTAAAAATTCTTCCCATTTTAAACTAAATTTAGAGCACCTTTTGTTAGGGAGACTGGAATTTTAATAAAAAGAGATATCTCAGGAGAAGTTATGATTCAATACTTTAGAAAGTTTGTAATTAAGACCATACTTGCCCTTGAAGTGTGACCAAAGAAGCAAAGCTTGGAGAAGGCTCTGCAATGAGACAGATTTTCACAAATTGTCCAGTGCATAAAGTAGGACAGAAGAAAGAAACTTTCTGATTTCCATCGTGTGATCTATACCTGGAGAAAGTTGTTTCATCTTGTTAATGACATAGTGGCAGAAGCAATAGTGCAAAATTTTAATAATATGAAGCTAAGAGGGCTAGCTACAATACTAATTAACACAATAGGATATTTTAACAGAGGTGATTGGTAAATCAGTATATCAATGTTGAATACAGAGTAATGTAACCAACGTAAATTTAAAGTTCTTTGCTTGTGTCCAAATAAACAACTACAAAACTACAAAACTACAAAAACACTAAATAATGTGGCATGGCTTTGTATAGATGCCTTCATGAACACTTAGATTATTTATTTATTTATAATTTGCAGAGGGCATGTATGCTCATTGGAGAGGAACACAGAGAGATAGAGAAGGAGAGAGGAAGAAGGAGAGGGAAAGTACCTTAATGGGACATGGCCATGCCACACTCCCTTCTCCTCCATCTTGTCCTCCTTTTGGATTTTGGTGCAAATATATACATATACATATATATATATATTGTCATGACATTTTTCTATGCAAAAATATGTCATGACTTTTCCTATAACTTAATATATGCCTAGTGTGTTTTTCAAGTTACAATGTCTGGGACTTGAACTCCACAATTAGCTGTGTGGGATTCAGCCACCTTAACCATCAGACCATGGGCTGGCCCTATTTTCTTTAAAACAATTTTCATTTTCATCATAAAGCACATGAACACATGTGAGAGCAAAACAGAGAGTGATAGGAGCGCCCTGTCATGATCGGGTCATGCCAAGTTTCCCCTTCCTCCAGTCCTCCAACCAATCAGATCATGGGTATTCACACATGTATCTGATGTGTTTCACGCTTACCATGCCAGGGATTCAAACCACAATCACTATGTAGGTTGTGGCTTCTCTTGATTAGCACATTATTGTTGTGGAGTGAGCATCACTTAGAGGTTTATATGATTAAAAAAACTTCCTATGCATAAGCATTTAAAAGTATGGGTTCCTAGGTTAGCAAAGACAGACTCATTGAAGCCATAAGGCCTGAGCTATTTCATGTGATTTTTCTGAATTCCCATTTCCTTATTTGCACAATAGATATGACTACCACAGTAGAAATAATCTAATATAAATACATAATGCTATCAGCATAAGCTAGCCATTCAAAAGTCTTGACCCTGCCTCTTTATCAAATCAGTAAAGCTTATGCAAAGTGGGATTGTATTAAAAGAACTTTATGTCAAGTGAAAGGACCATCATAATCCTGCTTCATATGACAGGCTGGAGCAAGCTGGAATGACTTCAGAGAGGGCTGATCTCGCTGATGAGATGCTCAAATCATGCTGCACAGAAAGCACACAGGAAATGACTATGTAAAAGGATGGAAATTATGTACATTTAGTGGAATTAAATCTAAACACCTTGTTGTATAGGATATGTAATCGCAACCTAATCTTTTTTGAAAGGAAAAGAAAATATGCCTCTAGCCCTGTTCATATTTGAACTAAGACCTATTTGAAGGCATGGATTGACATCTCAGAAACATTGTCTGAACAATGATTGGTGGTAGGCTGGATTGACCTGGTAAGATGTTATAACTGGTTATACTGTAGCACTGAGAAGCCAGAATACAAGCACATCCCAGAAGTCCAAACTACTTGCCATTATCTTGTCAAACTAGATACAAGGATGCATCTGTTTCTCTCTCCTTTCTAGTGAACTATAAGCATACATTCTTAAATACTTTCAAAGAAAATAACATAAAACTTTTAGAAGTGATGGGGTCTTGGGCCAGCAGGTAATGCAGTGGTAGCACAGGGTTCTGCTCTGCTTTGCTGTGCCAATATGGGAATGTTATAGGTTCATGAACCAGGACCTGCCAGTGCATCCCAGACCTGTACCTGTGATCCAGGTTAATGGAGACTGGAGGTAGAGAGTGTGGTGAGAAGACCTTCTTAGCGGTACCTATTTCTCTATTTCTTTCTTTCATGGAAGAAATGAGTAAGTAAATAAAATTGGGACCAGCAGTTAGCATAATGGTTATGTCACTGGACTCCCACGTAATCGACCGTGGTTCGAGTCCCGGACCCAGTGGCTTAAACTCACTCCAGGTGCATGTGTGTGTGTGCCCAAGATCCTGAGTGGAAAATGGAAGAGAAGAAGGGATTGTGGCGTGGCCATCCCCACCTGGGGGGTGATTATTTTGCTTTCCACTGTCTGTCTGTCTCTGTCTTTCTGGCGCACGCATGTGCCCTATAGCAAAAACCTCTCCAAAAAAAATTTAAATAAATAAATAAATAAATAAAATTATTGGCATGAGGCTACACTGATCATGGAAAAGAGACCTTTGGTATGCATTTTTTCTAAAAGAGGCACTTGCATGTTTTAGCTGATCAACTTCAGGCCTATAGATAAAAGCCACTGTTCTGCATTTTGTGCATGCTTTTGGGGAGGGTAGGGTAAAAATAAGAAGAAAATAGCTTTTGGGACAGAAACTAAAAAAAAAAATTATTACAAATTGAAAACTACAGCTATAAAGTACAAGTTTCTACATAAAAAATAGTAGCATTTTCACGTTGTCTAGTCAATGCCAACCTTAAATAAAGACTTAAAGGGCGAGTTTTAATGATGGAAAAACAAAAGCAAGTAGAGTATTTCGGTGTGCTCTAGCAAAATATGTGTTTTTATCTTTAAAAACGCATACTTTTCAGGGACATGGTGTCATGGTTATTAATGTACTGGTCTCCCACATTGCCAACCATGTGTTGAATCCTGAACCTGGTGGCTTGCTTTCTCACTTTCTCTCTCTCTCTCTCTCATTAAATGAAAAATAAATAAGTAAGTAAAATTAAATAATTCTTTTTGAAAAAGCATACTTTTCATATGGAAATAGACACCTTAAGATTAGAAGTTGGCCTATGTGACAGGTAATTTGGCTCATTTTAATTAGGGAAGAAGTCCTGATCTCCTCACTAGAGCACAAATTGAACACAGAGTCTGTGTCTATCTGAAGCAAGGGGCGTGGATCAACAGATGTCGTGGTTAGGGCACAGGACTTCCACATGGCCAGCCATGACTCAAGCCTCAAACCTGACGACTTGAAAATCATGCCAGGTGCATGAGTATGTGTGCCCCAAATCCCAAGACAATGGAAGATAAGGGATTGCAGCATGGCCATTCTCCTTGGGGGTGATTTCTCACTTTCCTTCCCCCCTCTCTCTCTCTCTAGCCAGTACACATAGCAAAAATCATGGGGAAAAAGAAAATGAAGCAAAGAATGATCTCAAGTACAACAGCTGATTGGCCAATTCTGTCTGTCTGATACAGAAAAGAAGGTTATCAGTTACCTTTTCCTCCCTAACCAAATAAATTATCATATAAGATTTGAACTAATATAAGGATATGAAGCTTCCCAAGAACACACAGTAAACATCTACTTTACTTTAAATTCTTAGTTTTTATTTTCCTTTTATTTATTTTTCTTATATACTAATAAATACGTTGGTGTAATTCAGTGTCTAGGGATGAACTTCTCTCCCAGAACTTGCTGTCTGTAGCCCTTAACTAACGGGACCTTCATTAAATTAACTACATGTCATAATTCACAGCAGGTTATTAAATGGATATTTTGGAAAATATTTAAAAAAAAGAAAACTATGAACAGTGTTTCCACAGAATTTTGATGTAATTCTTGCTCTAAAATATTGTCATCAGTGAAATATCATTCATAGTTTCTGGAAAATTGTCTACTTGCTATTACATGCAAATGCAGTCTACTTACATCCTTCAGGGTTTTTTTTTTTTCATATAACTTTATCACGCTATTACTAACAATCAAAACAAATGTTTATATTAACATTAATAGCCTGGAATGATAGTTACCACAGCATATAATAATTCCTCTGGGTAAATTGCTTTCTTTCAACTATCTCAAAAAAAAAAAATCAGTCCATGCAAAAAAAATCCACTCCAGCAAAATAATTGGAATCATGCATGGTTTATTGCCAGTTTCTTTTTAGAGTTGATAGTGTTTTATTCACTTGTTAAAAATTGCTTATTTCGATGTTCATGCCTATAGAAAGTGTTCAAGGAGAATTCTTGATAAAATATTTGCTTATAGATAAGAAATATGTACATTTACAAATAGGCACAGACTGAGGGGCCAATAACCACAAAGGTAGCATAATTATTTGCTTATCTCTAGGATTTAGAAATGCCTGGGAAAATCTGATGTATAGCTGGGATGGGTTGCCCACAGCCTCCAGTTAACAAAAGTCTTTTTTTTTTTTGATAGACAGTGCCTGTGTACCAAGCATGCATGCATAGACTCTCTGTCATTGTAGTCTGATAGAAGCGGCATTGTGCGTGTGGCCTCAAGAATTCATGTCTGAACCTTTATGAGCAGAAAAGTTGCCACAGTAACCTGTAGGGCTTATTTTTATGGTGATTTTTCTGGGCCATATCTCATGCCCTTTTTGGAAAAGTTGGTCCCACTTGACAGGCAATCTGCTCTCTCCAAGCAGGCAGAATGTCCACCTGTTAGCAACAACTAGATCACACATGGAACCACATGCAGAGTCTGTGCACATTTGAAGCAAAAGTGGCCCTCAGGTATATGAGAGCACCAACTGGCCAGTTCTGCCTGCGTGATCCAGAAAAAAAGGCATAACTCTAATTTGTTTTTTCCAAAACTGTTTTTTATAGACTATTTTAAAAGGATTATTTATTTAGTTGTTGTTGTTATCATTATTATTTAATTTGACCAGAGAAAGACAGAGAGAGAGGGAAAAGGAAAGTGAGAAAGCAAGCTGCTAGATCTGCGACTCAAACCATTGTCAGCCATGTGGGAGTCTAGCGCCTTAACCACCATGCCACCTTCTGGCCCCAACAATTCCATTTTTATAAAATATTTTAATGAATAATGTATATGGAACTTCCTAAAAATAAGCATTAAGCATCTACTTTCATTTTTATTCCCTGCATAGTCCAGTAACTGGAACATAGTAAATGTACAGTTAGCATTTGTTAGATTAGTGAATTATTGAAGTAGAGGAGATTAAATGAACTAAATTTATCTATTAGCAACTGCCTTCCACTTTAATGCCTCAGATGCTGACTCCAAATAATCAGAATATTGCTCAAGAGAACTGAGCATCTGCTGTATGCAATGGTAAGTAGTAATTTGCAGGGTTTTTTAAATATTTTCTCTGGGAAGGAAACGATGAATCACTTTGAAATTGCTACATTGGCTGGTGGTCTCACTTAATGAAGCTTGTCCGAAGTCCTTGACATTGAATGTGGTGTTCTCCACCCTTTCAGGAGGGCCATGTGGGTACCAGAACCTGTACAGGCTGACTTACTCAATGTCCTCCATCCTCAGAAAACTGAAGTGTGACCTCACACGTGGCATAACCTTGAAGACAAATCAGAAATGACGATCCTCAAAGCCCAGAGTAGGGAAAAACAGTCAATGAAGTAGATAGGCCGTGAGATGGACATGAAGATGATCTTAGGGGCAAAAAAAAAAAAAAATCTATGTTCCTCCAAACTTTTAATGTAAGTCGAACTAACTTTATCACTTTATCCATGTGTAAATCAGGCTGTGGGTCAGGAATCAGGGCCATGTGTCCAATTAACTTTCTTTCTTTCTTTCTTCTGGGAGGCCAGTCTGACGATTTGCTGAGTGATTAAGGCAGCACTCCTGTTCAGCTCCAAGGTTCCTTCTATGGAGGAGGTTTCTTGTTTTGCCCTGATGCTTGAATGTCTTCAAATATTTAACTCAGCAACCTCTCCCACATCTGCCTCTTCCAACCTTGAAAGAATATCTTTTTTACTAAGAAGCTCATGACTAGTATTAATATAAATTTAGAGAAATTGAGTTTATATTAATAGTTCAACAATTGCTTAAATTATATTTAAGTCATGTTTGGGCCTCTTTGGAACACACACACACACACACACACACACACACACACACACACATCTATACACACACATCTATACACACATTATATATAGTTATATACATCCATGTACATATATGTAGCAGATCTGTAACAAGATCCTTGGTGTCAATTTTTCTTGATATCAGGTCAAAATTGCTAAGAGCTATTTCCCTCCTATATTTTGCTCTTAGAATCAATTTACATTTTTGCTGAAAGAGTAAAAATATTTAGATTAGAGACTTACTATTGACCTAAGATTTGAAGTAGAACAGATATGAGAAAATGTTTATTACTATCTAATGATGAATAAAATGGTTGGAGATTAAGTGCATTTAGCCACATTACGGTGTAAGTGCCTTAATAAAACATTTTTTAGGACCAGCAGATAGCATGAAGTTTAAGGCAGCTGGATCCCACATGGCTGATGTGCGATTCGAGTCCTGACCCAGCAGCTTGAGAAATACACAGGGGTATGCATGTGTGTGCCCCAGATCCTGAGAAGAATGGAGAAAGGGTCGTGGCATGGTCATCCTTCCTGAGGGGTGCTTTCTCACTTTTCATCTCTATTCCTCTGTCTCTGTTTGCTTCTGATGAGCATGTATACACTATGGTAAAAATTAAAAAAAAAATTTTGGATAGAAAGTAAAAACATATTTGAAAGAAACCTTAGATTGTGGTTTGCAATCGAAGGGAAAGGTCAGGAAATAGAATGGAAAGGAAATAGGAGATGTCTGAAATAATCAGAAGTGGTCCTTCCTCAGTCGGAATCTACAGGGAAGACTTTACAAGCTTAATATGGGATAAATATATTTTTAAATCAAATATGCCTTTAGTGACTAGCTTTTAAAGGTTTGCGTCACCCATTATCCTTCAATTCATCATTACCATGACACACACTGACATTTCCACAGCAATTTTTATTTGTAGAAGGGTAGCGACTCAGGCTGAAATGTTTTGACACAACAGAAGTGTGTCTGGCTAGAGGTCTTTACTGAGCTATCGTGTGTCCATGGGATATTTTCTAAGACAATTTTAAATGTCGCAAAGAAAACCAGTTTCAAAACATAATCTGGGATCATCTATAAAACCCATTTGTCACACCTATGTTTTTAATCAACATGAAAATATGAGATGATATTCTTTAGATATTTTCTCAAAGATGTATCATACACAAAAGAATATGAAACTTTTTTTTTTCAGAGGTTTTTGCTATAGGGCACGTGTGATCGTCAGAAAGACAGAAACACAGAAAGAGAAAGCAAGAAAAGCAAGAAATCACCCCCCCAGGTGGGGTGGCCATGCCACAATCCCTTCCCCTCCATTCTCCTGTTGGGATCTTGGGCATGCACGCACACATGCCCAGTGTGAGTTTAAGCCAATGGTCTGAGACTCAAAATACGGTCGACTACATGAGAATCCAGCAACATAGCCATTATGCTAATTGCTAGTCCCAAGAATATGAAAGTTTAATAAATACATATTTTTCTGTAATATCAGGCTGGTTGGTGAGGGCTCTGGACTCCCACATGACCAACCATGATTCAAGTCCCACACCTGGCTGCTTACTTTCTCACTTTACATTTCTCTCTCTTTCTCTGTCTCTCTTTGGACAAATTTAAAAGATAAATAATAATAACAAATAAAATAAATATTTAAAACATTTTAAGCTATTGCTACTTCAAGATCAATCTTATGTGAATTATACCCTTATTGCTAATTCAAAATCAATCTTATGTGAATTATACCCTTAGTTCCCCCAGGCCTTAGTAACTTACGACTTTTTGAAGGGATCCTGCTAATAGGAACAGTGTGTTTTGTTATCTTTCTCAATCTCTTCTGAGAAGATGCCGTAGCTTCTGCTCATGAGGATGCAAACTTGCAAACTGAAATGATAAAGCGATCCCAGCTAGGTGGTCTAGGAAGTTCTTCCCATATTTTAATAGACATGCCTATGATATATATAAAACACAAAGCACAAAGCCATTATTTATTTTTTTAAGAGAGGGCTTTTTTTTTTTTTGCTATAGGATGTACTCACTGGAGAGACAGAGAGACAGAAAGAAAGAAATCACCCCCCCCACACACACACAGGGGGATAACCATGCTGCAATCCCTTCTTCTCCATTCCCCCTCAGCATTTTGGACACACACACGCACACACACACACACACACACACACACACACAGTATATATTTCAAGCTGCTAGGTTTGGGATTCAAACCATGGTTAGCCATGTGGGAGTCCAGTGATGTAACCATTATGCCATCTGCTGGTCTCTATTATTTTTTAATGGGCACGTATATTTTTGTTACTGAAAAGAAAAATGGCGTGACCAATACACATCATTCCTACTGGGATTTGAAGTATAATTTGCATATAGTGAAACTGACCTTTTATAGGTATACAATTCTGTGAATATCAACAAACATTTATAGCTGTAGCCACCATCAAAGTCAATATGGAATGTTCTCATTACGCCACAAATTCTGCTCACATTGTGATCTCCTTCCTATTAGTCCTCCCACCAGTGGGATCTTGGGCGTGTGCGCACATTCCTGATGTGTTTCGGGCTGACTGAACTGGGGAGTCACACTGGGGTTGCCATTTAGGGCCCAGATTTTCTTCAGCAATGCATTAACTCTATGCCATGATGTCAGCCAGCTTGTCTTTAATGGTGTGTCTCCTAGTGATGAATACTCTTTGCTTTCTATTCTCCAAGGATGTCTTTATTTTCTCATCTGTTCCATAAAAATATCTACATTGGATAGAGAATTTGCAGTTAAAATTTTGGTTTTTATTCAACACTTCAAAAATGTCATAACTTCAAGATTCCTTTGCTTCAGATAAGAAATCTGTTGATATTCCAACTGGTGTTTTTCTATAAGTAACATATTTTCTCTGGCTACTTTCAAGATATTTATTTTATTTTGAATTGTCAGAAGTTTAATTATGAGGTATCTCATCGTGAATTTCCTTGATTTCGTTTTTGATCGAGTTTGCTTAGTTTATCAGATTTATATTTTATGTCTTTGTCAACTTTGCAAACTCTCAAATCCATGTTTCTTTGAGCACTTTTTAAGTCCTCCTCTTTTTTTCCTTTCATTTTGGGTATTTGACATCTAAAAAGTTAGAACCTGTAATTATTCTGCAGGTTCTTGATCTTCTGTTCATTTCTTTTTTTTTTTTTTTTTTTTGAGAGGTTTTTGACATAGGGTGTGTGCACTAGCCAGAAAGAGAGAGACAGGGAGACAGAAAGCAAGAAATCACCCCTGAGGAGGGATGGCCACGCCACAGTTCCTTCTCCATGCTCCTCTAGGGATCTTGGGCACACGTGTACACATGCCCGGCATGAGTTTAAGCCACTGGGTGTGGGACTCGAACCACTGTCAGCTATATGGGAGTCCAGGGACATAGCCATTATGCCAACTGCTGGTCCTGATCTTCTGTTCATTTCTTATGTCCTGTTTTGTTTCTGTTTTTCAGGTTGACTATCATGCATAGTTCTATTTTTGGGCTCACTGATTCATTCCTTTGTCAAAGTTATCTGGTTATCAATCATCCAGTGAGTTTTTAACTTCAGTTATTTAATCATTTTGGTCCTATAATTTTCATTTGGTTCTCTTTTATAGCTTTATTTCTTCAGTGAGATGTTCAATGTTTCCTTTCTTTGAAGGATATTTATAATATGTCTGTAAAGCATTTTTAAAGTTGATCTATTTCTTTTATGAGAGAGACAGGTACCCTTAACAGGGTCTCATTATGCCACAATTGACCCTCAACCCACCAACCAGTTAGGATCATGGGCACAAACACATGTATGCAGTATGTTTCAAATCAACCTGGTTTTGGACCTTGGTCTTCCACATGGCTCCAACATGGTAAATCTGTGTCCACTGCCTGCACTTAAAGTCTTTTCTTATTGGCTGTTTTTAAAAATCTTATGGGACCAGCAGATGGCATAATGGTTAGGTTGTTGGACTGCCACATACACTGCGGTTTGAGTCTTGGACCAACAGGCCTGAATCTCATATGGGCACATGTGTATGTGCATGCCCAAATTTTTGAGAGGAGAATGGAAGAGAAGGGATTTGCAGGGTGGCCATCTCCCCTGGGGGAATGATTTCTCACTTTCCATCTCTCTGTCTCCCTCTGTCTGGAAAGCGCATGCACCCTGCAGCAAAAAATCTAAAAAATAATAAAATAAAAATAAAGGTTTTATAAGATATTTGCACATTTTATTCTTTCTGGTATAAATGTTTGTTGGTACTTTTCTTATTCAAGTTTTTTATTTTTCTCATTTTTGATATAATGTATGATTTTCAGTTATACCCTTGATATTTTGGATATCATATTAAGACATTCTGATTTTTACTAAATTTCCCACTTTAAGAGGTGATCACCTTAATTAAAGTTAGCAGATAGGCCCTGGCCTAATTTTGTGGACTGTAGTTCCAATGAAAATTTAGTTTTATGACTTTTACATTGCTATTCAGAAATCCTTTATTCATCTGCTGCTACTAGGGGACCCATGTGATCCTTACTGCTGTCACCTACAAAAGAAATGTACATTTCTCTGGAGCTTGTGCTTATAGCTGAGTACAGAGGAGAGACAAAGGCTTGGAATGTGGGCATAGAAATTATATCCACCAGCTTCCCAGGGCCAGTGAACTCTTCCTCAGTCTCTGCTGGGTTGCCTACAGGGATGATAGACACTTTCCTGACTGTTTGAGGCTGTTACCTGGGGACTAGAAGATGTTGGACTCACAGTGCTGAGAGGTTTTCAGGCTTCATATCCAGATCTTTCAGTGCTAGTGAGACTCTTGTCTAATCCATGCTGATGCTGCTCATAGGTGCAAAATATATAATCATGATCAAAGCAAAAATAACATAATCAAGACACAGAGTAGTACTAATATTGCTACATAGTCACAAAGTTAATCAAGGGAAAATCCTGAAACTTCAGTCATAATGTTGTCTCCATTGAACCGTATGGTCTCCTGGGTGTTGTTAATGCAGTATTAACATGTAAAATAACATTTAATCGTAAGTTTAATCTGTATTAGATAGATTTAGATAGAGTTTCATCTCAGAACAAAAATAATTAGGAGTGAGCAAAGAGAATACAGGAAGAAGTATTAAATTAATTCAAAGACTTTTAAAACATGTTCTCAAGATGCTGTCTCCTTGACATCCACAGTGAGCTCAGAAAGGAACTGGAGGTTCATTATAAGTTTATAAACTTATAATGCGCCACATACACTGCGGTTTGAGTCTTGGACCAACAGGCCTGAATCTCATATGGGCACATGTGTATGTGCATGCCCAAATTTTTGAGAGGAGAATGGAAGAGAAGGGATTTGCAGGGTGGCCATCTCCCCTGGGGGAATGATTTCTCACTTTCCATCTCTCTGTCTCCCTCTGTCTGGAAAGCGCATGCACCCTGCAGCAAAAAATCTAAAAAATAATAAAATAAAAATAAAGGTTTTATAAGATATTTGCACATTTTATTCTTTCTGGTATAAATGTTTGTTGGTACTTTTCTTATTCAAGTTTTTTATTTTTCTCATTTTTGATATAATGTATGATTTTCAGTTATACCCTTGATATTTTGGATATCATATTAAGACATTCTGATTTTTACTAAATTTCCCACTTTAAGAGGTGATCACCTTAATTAAAGTTAGCAGATAGGCCCTGGCCTAATTTTGTGGACTGTAGTTCCAATGAAAATTTAGTTTTATGACTTTTACATTGCTATTCAGAAATCCTTTATTCATCTGCTGCTACTAGGGGACCCATGTGATCCTTACTGCTGTCACCTACAAAAGAAATGTACATTTCTCTGGAGCTTGTGCTTATAGCTGAGTACAGAGGAGAGACAAAGGCTTGGAATGTGGGCATAGAAATTATATCCACCAGCTTCCCAGGGCCAGTGAACTCTTCCTCAGTCTCTGCTGGGTTGCCTACAGGGATGATAGACACTTTCCTGACTGTTTGAGGCTGTTACCTGGGGACTAGAAGATGTTGGACTCACAGTGCTGAGAGGTTTTCAGGCTTCATATCCAGATCTTTCAGTGCTAGTGAGACTCTTGTCTAATCCATGCTGATGCTGCTCATAGGTGCAAAATATATAATCATGATCAAAGCAAAAATAACATAATCAAGACACAGAGTAGTACTAATATTGCTACATAGTCACAAAGTTAATCAAGGGAAAATCCTGAAACTTCAGTCATAATGTTGTCTCCATTGAACCGTATGGTCTCCTGGGTGTTGTTAATGCAGTATTAACATGTAAAATAACATTTAATCGTAAGTTTAATCTGTATTAGATAGATTTAGATAGAGTTTCATCTCAGAACAAAAATAATTAGGAGTGAGCAAAGAGAATACAGGAAGAAGTATTAAATTAATTCAAAGACTTTTAAAACATGTTCTCAAGATGCTGTCTCCTTGACATCCACAGTGAGCTCAGAAAGGAACTGGAGGTTCATTATAAGTTTATAAACTTATAATGCAAAAAATATTGCTTTAAGTTTAGCAAACACATTTTTTCTTTTATTTTCTCTTCAAAGTACATCTAAAAGACAGTGAAGGTACTCATGTATCTGACTTTAAAAGAGTTCTTTTTTCAAAATAAATAATTTTAACATTTTAACATTTAGAAAACCTATCAGTTTATACCAGTGAATCAAAAATTATGAGGGAACCAGCAGGTAGTGTAATGGCTATGTTGCTGGACTCCCACGTAGTCGACCGCGGTTCGTGTCCCGGACCCGGTGGCTTAAAACTCATGCCGGGCGCGTGTGCGTGCGTGCCCAAGATCCCGAGAGGAGAATGGAGGAGAAGGGATTGCGGCGTGACCATCCCCCCTGGGGGGTGATTTCTCGCTTTCTGTCTCTATGTCTCTCTCTGTCTGTCTGGCGAGCGCACGCGCCCTACAGTGAAAATCTCTCCAAAAAAAA
>NW_006159584.1:934326-951256 GCF_000334495.1 Tupaia belangeri chinensis
AGCGTAATGGCTATGTCGCTGGACTCCCACGTAGTCGACCGCGGTTCGTGTCCCGGACCCGGTGGCTTAAAGCGCATGCCGGGCGCGTGTGCGTGCGTGCCCAAGATCCCGAGAGGAGAATGGAGGAGAAGGGATTGCGGCGTGACCATCCCCCCTGGGGGGTGATTTCTCGCTTTCTGTCTCTATGTCTCTCTCTGTCTGTCTGGCGAGCGCACGTGCCCTGCAGTGAAAATCCCTCCAAAAAAAAAAAAAAATTATGACACAATCGCAAAGCATGTCAACAAGTAGCTAGAAATAAAGATGATAACACTTGAGGAAAGGTTATATTTTCATATTATTATCAACAATGCAATTGACATCATAGTCATTTCATTGCCTTAAATTTTGTTCATTTGTACTTAGGTTGAAATATTTCATAACTGGGAGATAAATATTTGATAACAATTTTGTCTTCACAAATTTCCCATGTTTTATAGACTGCCTTGATTTTCCCTTTTTAGTTAAATGTATGACTGTAACAAATCAGCATAATATCAGCAAAGAGAACTGGCTAATCAAAATAATTCATTCCTATGCAATAAACATAACAAACTAAAAAGAAAGTCCCCCAAACAAAATCTTGATATTTCCTTTTGTGTTATTATTGAAAATTTTCTGTATTTATGGTTACATACCTAGTTAAAAAAAAGGAAAAAAAAACTATTGTATTTTCTAATGTCCTTTGAAAAGACTTGGCATGCCTCCTTTAGCCAATTATTTGAAAATGTTTACTACTTTTTCCTTACTTAAAAAGTCATTGTAGGGAACCAGCAGTTAGCGTAATGGCTATGTCGCTGGACTCCACATAGTCGACTGCGGTTCACGTCCTGGACCCAGTGGCTTAAAACTCACGCCGGGCGCGTGTGCGTGCGTGCCCAAGATCCTGAGAGGGGAATGGAGGAGAAGGGATTGCAGCGTGACCATACCCCCTGGGGGGTGATTTCTCGCTTTCTGTCTCTATGTCTCTGTCTGGCGAGCGCACGCACCCTGTAGTGAAAATCTCTCCAAAAAAAAAAAAAAAAAAAGACTTGTAAAAACCAGAAAAAAAAAAAAAAAATAACAAAAAGCAATCCAAACTAAACCAAAATTTTAAAAAGTTTAAATAAAAAGAAAAAGAAGAAACAAAACCAGAAAAGAAACAAGGACTTTACCTTAATAGAGATTCCATTTAAGAACTGATAAATGGTAGGAACCAGTAGATGGCATAGATGGCAGAATGGTTATGTTGTTGGACTCCCACATGGTCAACTGCGGTTCGAGTCCCAGAACCAGTGACTTAAACCTCGCGCCAGGCATGTGTGTGTGTGTGCATTCCCAAAATTCCAATAGGAGAATGGAGAAGAAGGTATTGTGGCCATGCCCCCGGAGGTGATTTCTCACTTTCTATCTCTCTGACTCTCTGGTGAGTGCACGTGCCCTATAGCAAAACCTCTAAAAACAAAAAGAATCTGTAAATGGTCTAAGATTTGTAAAAAATACAAAAACTATAGAAAGGATTGTATTATAAAATAACTGTATCAAAATATTTTGTCACTTTTATGATAAACAGCTTTATTTTAGATACGACCAAATAAAAATCAAAATATAAGAAGCTAAATTTACTAGGTTTATGATGACCTTTTATATGGCATAGAAAATAAACATGAAAGGTCTTAAAGCAGGATATACTTGATATTTCAGAAGTGAGAAAAGGAACCATGTGTGGCACAAAACGGTGAGCAGGGTAGTAGCCCAAGGTAGGATGGAGACAAAAGCAGGGCGAAATTAAATGCCCTGTTTTATCCAAAGTATTCAAATCATAATAATGATTCTTATTAATGAAGATATAAGCCTTTAAACTGTTTGTGCTTTTGCATGCATGCCGAGAAATAAATAGATATTTTTACTTTGCCAGAGGCATATGTGTTCTCCAGAGAGAGACAGAGATAGAGAAAGAGAAAGAAAGCGCCCTCAGTGGAGTGTGGTTATGCCACAATCCCATCTCCATTTTTCCACTCTGTCAGATTTGGGACATGCACACACACATGCCCAGTGTGTTTTTCAAGCCACCAGGGCCAGAATTTGAACCACAATCATCCCTGTGGGATTCAGCTTCTTTAACCATAGGGCTATAGGTCCAATCCCAGAAATACATTATTTATGGATTCCTCTACCAGTTGTAGAAGAATAGATGTGTGGGTAGAAGTCTAAATAATATACACACACACACACACACACACACACACACACACACACACACACAGATCATATATAGCATATAATAAATATATACAGACACATAATAATATATATTATACATAATATAAACTGTGTATTATACACATAATATATATATACAGACACATAATATATATTATATATAATATATACTATGTATTATACACATAATATATATATACAGACACACACACATATATATATATACATACACACATAATATATTTATATATAAATAAATATATATTTTATATGATATATTTGTACACACACGCACGCAAACACATACATTATTTAGAGGCCATGATTATCTTCCATCAAAGCAGTCATCGATGCCTTGGGTGATAGTAGTTGAGACAGGAAAACAGATTCTTTTAGAGGTTGGTGCCAGGTATACAGATAAGAGATTATATTATAAAATGAATTCTGAATAAATTTAAAATTCATTAAATAATGCTTTGTGCAAAAATTCAAAATTCAATAATGCAAGCTAACTTGGAGAGAATTATAGCAATATCTTTATGGATTAAAAAGTCAAGGGTGTATCTATAAATATCAGAAAGCTTAAACCAAAAATGCAATGCACAACAATCCTTTTATGTTTCGGGACAACACATTGAATTGTAATGCTCTGAAGATCCAACTAATTTCATCTTTATTCATTGTAGTTACAACTATTTTTAAATCAATTAAAGCTCCGTCCTTGAACTTTTTTTTATTGTCTTGTATTTCCTTCCAATCAGCTTCTGCTTTTTATTTTTAATAACTAATTCAGGAACATTTTCTATTTTAGATTGTCTAACTGATGCTCTACAGTATAATACTGTATTATTCAGAAGGAGCAATGCTTCATGCTGGCCTATTGAACCTAATATTCTCTTGAAAGGAACAGAGAAAAATGAGAGGACTGATAATATGTTCACTAAAGACACCAAGTTGACTTTCCTTCTGATTCAGTTTGGATTCATATATACCTTTTATCCTCTTGATGCATCTTCGTTTCAATAGTGGATGGTAGGAAGAAGGATAACAGGAGGTTTAAAACTTCTTTTTGATTAAAAATTTAAAAAGGCTTTAACCAGCCCTACATAGATTTAATGAAGTGATATTTTTTTCTCCCAAAAGTGGATGCCAAAGTAGAAAAAGTTAACTACTTTGTATTAGGTCCCTTGGTAGATGACAAAGGATCTCTCCATTGAATCTATCTGAAATCCAATTTAATCCAATTGGGGATATGCTAAGAAACTACATGGGTGGATACTTTGGTATTCTGTTTTGACATTTACATATGTGTGTTTGCAATAACTTACAGTGGTATGTACATTGACAGAAACAAATGTAACTTAAATTGATAAACATGATTGTTCTTTTCCTTTCATTGAGAAAGAAGAAAGATATTACATATATTTTTTGACAACCATTGTGGCTGATCTAATACTCCCTTTCTGCCAGAGATGACATTTTGAATGTTTTGTCAGTTTTAAATGTCTTCTTAAAAATAATGCTTATTTAGATCAAGGGAAATTGCTCTTCAGTATTAGTAATACAGCTACAAGATGAGAATCAAGTGCTGCTGCAGAATCCGGTCAATAAGATGTTCTCCAAAAGTGTGCAAATATAGTAAGTTTCAAGCAAATTGTTCCTCTTTTTTAATTTTAAAATTTACTAGAGGGCATGTACACTTGAGAGAGAGAGAGAGAGAGAGAGAGAGAGAAAGAGAGAAGGGAGGTGGGAAAACAACCTAAAGGAGATAATCACATTGCAATCTCTTCTCCACTCATCCTTTTAGGGTTTTGGGCATGGCACACACATGCCTGGCAAGTTTCCTAAGTCACTGGGTCTTGGTTTCAAACCATGCCATTAGCCATTGGGAATTCAGTTGCCTTAACCATCACCCCACTGGCTGGCCCATTCTTGTTTACATCAATTATTTTCTGTGCAGAAAATTGGAGAGACATCTTGGGCTTCTTGCACTGCATCTTCCTACCACCTTCTTTCTAGTAGATTCTTAAGGAGAATATATGCTACCAATTCTTTTCATTTCATAGCATTGAGGAAAAGGAAAACAATTTGAATGGATAGTGGATTTGAGTAAACTTGTTCAAGTATGCTTTACCCATTCCTAGATTCTAATTGTCCCAAGACAGGCTTCCTAAATGACAATGGCTCTTGAGGTAGAACATGCCATGAATCAAAATGCATAGCCTGCTCTCTAAAGTAATATTTTCATTAAGGAAAATATTAGTTTAGGCCAATACCCTGGCCTAGTAGTTAAGGGAGCTGTATCCTACATGGCTGAATGTGAAGTTTAAATTCTGCTCAGACAGCTTGGAAAACACGCAAGGCAAAAGTTCATGCATGCATAAAATCCCAACAGGATAGAGAAATGGAGGAGAAGGGATTGCAGCATGGCCCTGCTACATTATGGGGTGCTTTTTTCCTCTCCCTTTCTCTCTAACTCTTCACTTTTCTCTAGTGAGTGCACTTGCTCTCTGACTACACACACACACACACACACACACACACACACACATGTGTACACACATATGTGTAATAGCTTGGGAAATATCAAATTTACTTAAGGGTTTATAGAAGTCTATTTTTATTTCATAACTCTATTATATTTCCTTTCTTCCTTCATTTTATTTTCATCTTATTTATAAATTGAGATTATGTTCACCTTTATATTACAGTATTATTATCTAGAAAGGAAATCTGGTAAATATGATGTCAGAGGGTCATTGATTTTCCTCTACAAGAATTGAGAATGAAATTGGTATTTAAAAAAAAAAATGAGAAAGAGCCACTTCAGAACCCTGGAAATTGACCAAAGGCAGAAACTGAGATTTAAATTGCAAGAACATTACTTAAGACAGTCTGTGGACTGCTGCCTGGGACAGTTCACATTCATTCTCTCACCCCCTTCCAGGCCAGCAAGAACTCTAGTACTACCAGCTGGAACTGGAGCCAAAAACTCCTAGTAATTTTCCTGGCAAGGAGTCCACCCAGTCCCGTAACGGAGGTAAAAGACTGTGGCTTAGACAGCTATAACTGACCAGGTTATGTGGAAATGGACTGGAAACACTCCCAGCCTTGCCAATCCAGTACTGTGCTCCCAGTATAAAATGAGCAATAGGGGGGTCAGCAGGTGGCGGGTGGTTAAGGAAACTGAACTCTCACATGACTGACTGTGGTTTGAGTCCTAGATCTGGCAGCTTGCTTTCTCACTTTCCTTCTCTCTGTCTCTATCTGGTGAACTTCAAAAAGTAAATAAATAAAATTTAAAAAATTAAAAAATAAAATGAGCAGTAGGACAACCAAATGTAATGAGAAATCATGAAATAAAGACCTACAGGAGGTTAATACAAGTTGTCTACAAGTCTGCTAAAATGAAACTACACAAGACCAGGGAATATGAGAGAAAGCCTGGTAAAACAACAACAGCAACAATAATAATTAATAATGATAGTACTAAAAACCCACAAGGGAGTCTTGAGAACGGGCCACAGCTCTGAATGTGCTCTTCTGTCCACACAGACGGATCCATCTGCCGAGGGTCAAACTTGAAAAAGAAATGAGCTCTCCAGACACAATTAAATAACGTATTTCCTTAGTAATAAATGACCATAAGAAGTATTTCCTATCGGTAGCACATTTCGCTGTCATATACATGATGGCTAACCTGTGCCGGTGTAATAGGCACCAGTGGAATTTTTAAATGTACCTCCACCTCATATCTGAGTTTCATAATTGTTCACTAAGTATGGGCATTAGGTAAACCTTGTTTTTAACTAGTCGAGAAGGCATACACAAGTGAAAATGAAAGAGAATAGCTGTTATAAATAGAACTGAGTTTCATCAGTGGCTAAGTCTTTTATCTATGAAAGTAATTCCCATGCTCACTTTTATATTTGCTACCTCTCTTATTAACACATTCTTGTGGTGCAGATCAAATTGGCCATGAGGCTCACTGGTGGTAACAATATTTATTTAAGAACTAAACTAAATTAAGCAAAACTATGATGGTATTATACTGGATATGATAATCTTATGACTTTATAGCCAAATGCAAATGCACATAAGAAAAAGAAGGGAAAGCCTCATTTAATGAAGAGAAAAAAATGGCACAGACCATCAAGTTAAAAGATTTGCCTATCAATTATTGGAGGGAAATATAACGTCTCTTCTAGAAGAATATAAGGAAAGAGGACCAGATATCATCCTAGTTCTCTATTTATATGTAAACTTTACTTTTATTAAATATAAAAGCAAAACAATTACTATAGGATGCTGGAAATAGCCTTCAGAAATAGAGTCACAGTGGTCGGAAGATAAAAGAAAAAGTCAGTCATAAGCTGCTAGAGGCCAGAATGAGGAAATTCATACTACCCCAGCTGAATTTCAATTTGTGCCACTTTGACATACAGCATAAACTTCTTTAGTATGTACATCTTCTGTTCCTATTGTGAAGTCTTAAGGTGCAGGGACTGAATCTGTTTTGTATTGTTGTTTCTCTCATAAGACACAGAGCACATAGTTATTTATGTAAATACTTTTCATTGCACACTTCTATTATTGATTTTACTTTTGAAATAGTATCGGTTTAAGCCATTATTTTCATGACAGTTATAATTGCATAGTACCTACTATCTACAAGACCCTGTTCTAAAAATTCACTTAATTGGGACATATAATCTACCCAATCCAATGCAGTGAGTGCTATTATTATATTAATGAGGAAACTGAGGTGGAGAAAGGATAACTTGGTCAGGGTCACCGCTAATAAATGTCTGAGCAGGAAAAGGAATGCAGACAGGCTGGCTTTGTATCTGTTCCCTGAAACATTGTGTGTGTAGCTTCCTTTTTGGTGCTTGTCTCCCCTCACAGTGTTGGGGAGAACAGAAATACATGTATGACAAATTTAAGCCACATTATGACCTTCAAATAAAAGAACAAAATATATATCATTACATATAACAATAAAAACAAACATTGCAGATAATTATTTTAATTTCAAGCATTGAACAAGCAAAGTACTGTTATCTGAAGAAAATCCTTTACCAGTAATTCTAAAAACATACAAACATACAACGAATGAGACTCTGTCAGGACCAGTTAGGAGATATTTTACTTCTCTTCTTCATCTGCCTAATATTAACTGAAACCTAACTGTGCCCAGGTCCCTAGCAAAACCTTTTAATTTTGCTCTTTTCTTTAATCATCTATAGTTGAATGTAGGTATTCATATCTTCAAATATGAAACAAAAAACTTATAAACAGAGAATTTAAATAATTTGCCTATGGGCCAGCAGGTGGTATAGTGGTTACAGTACTGGACTCCCATATGGCTGGACTTCCATATGGCTGATTACAGTTCAAGTGCCAGATCTAGAGGCTTGAAACATGCTAGGCGCAGGTGTGTACATGCCCAGAATCCTGAGAGGAGAATGGAGGAGAAGGGATTGCCTGATAGCCATCTCCCTCACTTTTTCTCTCTCTGTCTCTCTGGCAAGTACATGTACCTATTGCAGAAATCTCTCTTTAAAAAAAAAATAAAATTGCCTAGGCCAGCCCATGGCATGGTGGTTAATGTAGCTAGATCTTATATGGCCAGGCAGGCTTGTCTTTTCATCCACTTAGCAGTGTCCTTTATAGAGATGATGTTTTTAATTTTAATAAAGTTCAATTTAGTAATTTTTTTCCTCATAGATCATACTTTTTGTTTTGTATCTAGAAAATCATCATAGAGTCAAGTATCATACGTATTTTCTCCTAGATTATCTTCTAGTTTTATCATTTTACATATTACTTTTAGGTCTACACTATAGCTTGTTTTAGGGAACTGCATTAACCTTGTGTGTAGAATAATTTTCTTACTAATAGATGCCTAGTTTTTCTGGCACTATTTGTTGAAAAGACTATTCATTCTCCATTAAGGTGTCTGTGTTTCTTTGACAATTTTAAACAATTTCAGAAACCTATAGTAATATTAGAGAAAAACAAATTTGATGTCACAAAATTTATATACATATAAGTGTATGAATACACACACACACTTCTAAAAGGCATAATCATCAAATACATATATAAGCCATAACTTGAGAGAAAATATTTACAAAATAAGTTTTTTTTTTTACTTACTGAAAACACTTATCTGATAGAATATAGTATGTGGGATATATTTAAAACCATTCAGTGAATACAAGAAAATAAATACTCCACAATAGCCAAAATATTTTAATATATTTTAAATGTAAAGATGTGTGAATTAGTCAATAAATACATAGATAGCGTGCTCATCTTATGAGTCATAAGGAAGAGGCAGGTCTGGTTCTGAAGTGCAGGGGTAACGCGTTGCTCAATGAGGAGCTGAATTGCACATGGTGACCACGGATATAATCCCCAGTCTGGTCAGCCTGAACCATGCCAGGCACACATAAAAGTGTCAGGATCAGAGAGGACTGGGAGATGGAGGAAGGGATCATGTGAGACCAGACCTTGTAGAGGATGCTCCTCTCTCTCTTTCTCTCTTTCTCACACTCACTTGCATGTTCACGTGCTCTATCTGAATAAAGGAAATAAAAACTAAGAAAAAAGCAATTAAGGCCACTGAAATATCAATACACAACCAATTTAGTCAAAATAATTGGCCACACCAAATGTTGCCAAATGTGGCTGAAAATACCGAACAACTTAAACTCTAATGCATCATTGTTAGGAGAATAAAATAGTATACTTTAGTAACTTCTTGTAAAACTAACCATTTACCTACATTATATTCATCTATTTTTTTATAAATATTTAAAATATAATTACAAGACTGTTCATAGCACCTCCTTTCTTAACAGTGAAAAACAGCTGAGTTTTCCATTGATAGAAGGGTTAAATGAACTGTGATATATTCATTTAATGAAATAGTACTCATCAGTAAAACTGGACAAACTACTGATAAGCAAAACAATGTTAATTGGCCTAAAAACATCTTGATGGATGAATAAACCACATAAATAATGTATGATTTACATAATATTTTATAATAGGCAAAACTAATTTTTATTGGGAAGACATCAGAGCAATGTTTATTCTTGAAAGGTATAGGATGGCCTAAGAAAAGTTATATGTTAATTTCCTTTTTGACTTGTAAGGTTATATTTATGTCCAAAGGTAGTAATAGAAGATTTTGAAGTTGAAGTAGTTGAAGGCTCTTTTAGAAACATATTTTTATTTTCTGGAAATCTCAATGGAATAATGACAATGTATACAAAAAGACAGAAGACAGTGTCTTTCCTTTAATGGGTTTTGAAGTTTTCAACACTTCAATGACCTATTTTATCACCTACCATTGTAGGCTGAGTAATGTCTCCCCAAAAATGTCCAAATCCTAATCTCTGTAATCTGTGAATATGTTTTCAAAGATAGGAAAGTTTACTGACATGATTAAGGAAAGAGAGTATCCTGGATTAGCCGGGTGGATGCAATATAATAATAAATTTCCTTAAGTAGGGAGGGAGAAGGATCAGAGTTAGCAGCAGAAAATATAACAATGGAAACAGGAGGATAGAATGATACAACAAAACTGCCATAAACCAAGGAATGGTTCTCAAAAAACTGAACAAAGCAATGAAATGAACTATCCCTACTCTACAAAAGGAAGAGGTGTGGTTGACATCTTGACTAGTCCAGTAAGAGTAATCTTAAACTTAAGACCTCCTAAACTGTAAAATAATAAGCTTAATGTTTGCTTAAGCCACAAAGTCTGTCTGATTTCTTACAAAAGCAATAAAGACTGAACCTATCTATTGAACATATCCGTGTTTTGCTCTGATCAAACTCTAGCTACCAGCATGACCTGGGTATAGAGGCAGGACAAGAAAATAGTTGCAGAGTTCTATTCTCCTACTTTTCATTATCCTCATTGATTCTACCAGGTCATTCAAATACCTACCCTAGAATAGTTAAAGAATTGGATTTTAGTGTGGAAGAAATGTGCAGACTATTTATTAAAATGTTTCACTTCATAGTTAAAGAAGATGAAATCAGGGAGGCGAATTGATTTTTCAAAAGTCACAAAGGAGAAGAGTTCTGAACATTTAGAATGCCTGTTCGGTGTCACCATTGGAAAGAACAGATTCTAACTGGCAAGCTCCAATATGCTCGATTTGGAAATTGCATTTTCCTTTTAATTTAACCTGATTGGTATGTGAAGATTGTGAAGGCAGAATTAATTGGGATTTTAAATTACTTATATAAATTGTAAAGTAAAAAACAGTTATCAGAGTCAGAATTTTGATGTGTAAATGAAAAGGTTTTCCTTTTAGAAACAAAGTACCCTATGAAATTAAGTCAGTTTTTCTGGGGAACTGTTTTCCCTTTATCGAACTGGTCACTACATCCTAATTTGGAAAACTGATACGTCGCAGACTCCGAAGCATCTGTCAACTAGCTCTCTCTTTACTCTCTTAAAATATGTGTCAGCTATTTCTTCATATATGACATTAATTCTCAAAATTGAAAGGTGGAGAAATATTGTACATTTTCCCCATAAGTTAAGGGGTATTTGCCACATTTATACTGTCTTGTGGGAGTTATCTTTTATGCTAATAAAAGGTGATCATCATTTTCTGACAATGTGTTTTACAACTGTGAAAGCCCATAATGTGATTGCCAGGCTGGGTTAATGTCATGTGCTATGAATAACTATTTATCTAACTTACAGAAGATACCATACACATCCCCTTCATTTGATGTTGTACTGGCACACTTGGTTAACTGAAAGGACAGAGCCTGAAGGAAATGTCAGCTTATATCAAACAGAAAAGGATATTCCAACTTTCTGTTGACAGAATGTCTCTAAACCCATTTAAGAGAAGCAGCGTCATCTCTCTACAGAGGCTAACCTAATACTGCTTGCTCCTGACAAATGAAGAGCAAGACTTATACAATAAACAAACCCCAATTTTTTTCCCCCAGAGTCCTCATTCTTTTCCTTCAGAGGCATTATTTTCATTTTATGCCTTGTACACAATCAGAAATACATATATAGACACTTATATGTATATATTATATATGCATGCGTGTGGGTATGATGACACTTAGCCTGTAATTCCATCAGTAACATGATGATGGCATGTGTATATATCTAACTATATTTCAGATCCGTAAGCTAAACATCTACAAATCTGGGCACACAATAATGAAGGAGATGGCTGGAGTGTCTATTATTTGTTTATGTGCTTTATGAGTGACAGAAGTTGTAGCAAAGTAAAGAAAAAAAAAATCAAAGAACATGACTGCCTGTGCCATTTGAATAGGAAATCATTCCTCAGATATTTCCATGTTGAAAATGGGCAGCATGTGTCCAGAAAGTATGCATGGAAAAGAGAGGTAAAAAATCAGTGTTTTTGTGTGAAATCTTCTGGTTTTTAAACGTGGACCTATTTTTTTTTTTTTGAGAGGTTTTTACTATAGGGCACGTGCGCTCACCAGAGAGACAGAGACAGAAAGCAAGAAATCACCCCTCCAGGGGGTAGTGCCATGCCCACATCTCTTCTCTTCCATTCTCTGCCTGGGATCTTGGGCATCCATGCACATGCGCCCAGCGTGAGTTTAAGCCATTGGGTCCAGGACTTGAACTGCGGTCGACTATATGGGAGTCCAGAGACACAGCCAACTGTTGGTTCCATGGACCTAATTTTTTACAAGATATGTAACTCAATACATAAAATGCTTCTGACTTCAAATTCTGCCAAATGTGAGCCAATAAATAGTTATATAAATTTAGCGTTATGTAACCACGATGCTTTTAATTCTCATGTCCTATAGTAGAGAAATCTAATTTAACTAATATTTTAGGCCTAAAGGAAATAAAAAGGGTAGAATTGAGTAGCTATTTATGTGGGAAACATTCATTCTTAAAGTTAGCACATAGCCTCTAAACATGAGTCTACTATAAATGTAAAAATCAATCTAGTTCTAATAAAAGGAATGAGAGGTTTTTACTATAGGGCACGTGCGCTCACCAGAGAGACAGAGACAGAAAGCAAGAAATCACCCCTCCAGGGGGGATGGCCATGCCACAATCCCTTCTCTTCCATTCTCTGCCTGGGATCTTGGGCATCCATGCACATGCGCCCAGCGTGAGTTTAAGCCATTGGGTCCAGGACTTGAACTGCGGTCGACTATATGGGAGTCCAGAGACACAGCCAACTGTTGGTTCCATGGACCTAATTTTTTACAAGATATGTAACTCAATACATAAAATGCTTCTGACTTCAAATTCTGCCAAATGTGAGCCAATAAATAGTTATATAAATTTAGCGTTATGTAACCACGATGCTTTTAATTCTCATGTCCTATAGTAGAGAAATCTAATTTAACTAATATTTTAGGCCTAAAGGAAATAAAAAGGGTAGAATTGAGTAGCTATTTATGTGGGAAACATTCATTCTTAAAGTTAGCACATAGCCTCTAAACATGAGTCTACTATAAATGTAAAAATCAATCTAGTTCTAATAAAAGGAAATAGTATCCCTGCCTTGGGCAATAATTATATATAATGAAGTATATTTAAATCCACAATATGGTGACAAATGAGGACAGAAGTGTTAAGTCTGTTTGTTTCCTAAATAGTACATTCATAAGAATTAAAAATATATTTACATTGGTAGTTTATTGATATAAGGAAATAGATGCTTACTTAAGTCTTGATAAAATTATCCCAGGCTCATTTCTTGCCAGGTATCCCTAATTTGTAGCAGAGAAAGACTCTTCTTAATGAAACTTGACAACATTTAGTAGTATAGTCAATATGACATAGGTAATGCAATTCTAATTATTTCTGATTACTTAGCATCATGGAATTTAGCAAAATGGCAGTTACATTTTTCAAAATCCTTAGATGAATCATGATACTTTCATGAAAGTCATATTATGCATAGTAAGTTTGTTTATTAATAAGTCAAGTTGTTGTACTACACTAATATTCAAACATTTTTGTTTAGATGAATCACTTCCCATCAAATATTTTCCTAAATATTGAAATTCTAAATTGATGTTTCTCTCTATATGAGTTTTTTTTTTTTTCTCATGACAAATAGCTATGGCAAAATGATCATTCCTATAAATATAATGCATACATTTTTAAAGTGGTTGATATTTTCTGGAGGTGTGCCACTATTCGTTTTAACTCTTGAATCTGCAAATTTGATAGCCTCATGGTTCAAATTAAATCTATAATTTTAAATATATTGATACATTTCATTTTAATTTTTTTGTCACAATTTATTTTTAAAAACTATTCTTACCCTAGAAATGAATTTATTTTTCTTAATCAGTAGCAAAATATTATTTACCTAGGATGTGACCATAGATCAAATAATCAATAATTATGAACACTTAGTCATTAAAATATGAGAGAAAACTCAATGTAATGTTTCTGACTGTCAAATTCTGCCAAATGTCAGCCAATTTGATACCAGTCCAAAACAAACAAACAAAAATATAGAAAAAGGATATTGCTAAAAGTACACATTTTTCAATGAGGTTGGAGAAAAGCTCTCCATTGAAAAGTTCATTTCAGTCACAGACAAAATTATTAACTACAAAGAAAGCAGATTTGGGCTACTTACTAGGGGTGCCCCTGCCAGGAACCTGAACGCATCCTATTATTTATTTAAAAATTTTAAAAAATTACATAAAGGTTGTACAAATTGGTTTCATGATTTTAAAATGTCCTATGATTGCTATTACTACTTACTTTTTATGTAGCTGAGGAGACTAACTAATGGTCATATTATTCTGTGATATTCAATTAACTGTGGAAAAAAACTGATTTCAAATAATGTGTCTATTGTGTTCCCTCTTTATATATCACAATTGTCTATTTTTATCTTTATTAATTTCTTGTTTACTTTGTTTACTTTGACTTCCTTTTACCACTTTTTTTGAGCTATGGAGATTAAGCAAACCCACAGAATTACACTTCTCTATTTTTCTTTTTTTTAGAGAGAGAGATTTTTTGCTTCAGGGTGTGTGTGCTACCTAGAGAAACAGAAACTGAGAGACAAAAAGTGAGAAATCACCCCCTGGGGGGGATGGCCCTCCTGCAATTCCTTCTCCTCTATTCTCCTCTCAGAATTTTGGTCATGCACTCACACACTCCCAGCATGAGTTTAAGCCACTGAGTCCAGGATTTGAACTGCAGTTAAGTATGTGGAAGTCCAGTGACATAACCATTAATCATAATTCTGACACCTGCTGGCCCCCAGAATTAAACTTCTCTTACTTAGATCATTATTTGCAGTATTCACGATGGTCTTAGACACAGAATGTCAAAGCAGTCTGGCCTGTTGAAGCACAAGCAATTGTGTGGTACAGCTTAAATAGTAGGAAGTGGGGCCAGCAGGTGGTGTGGTGGTTAAGATGTTGTACTTCTCTCCCACACGGCCAACTATGGTTTGAGTCCTGTACTTGGCAGCTCGCTTTGTCACTTTCTCTTTTGGAAACCTAGATGGAAGGATTTTTTTTTTTTTCTCTTGAAATAATGAAGCTTCTCAAAATTGATTCTTTTAAAAAACAAAAAGATCTAAACAGATTAATTACTGTAAAAGTAACAAAATTATTAAATAGCAAATAACTCTTTATGAAGAAAGGACCAGGCTCCAATGGTTTCTTTTTCTTTTAATGATCAGATAATGCCTGCACTACCTTATTATTACAATATAGAAATAATTTCTATTTTAAAAGTTTAGTGTTAGTCTGTGAAACTAATACTCATATTACCAAAATGAAAAAAAAGTACTGCCAAATTTCACTCATGAATTTTGTATTTTAATGTAAAATAAAAAATACAGTATAGAACAGAAAACAAACCAACACATTAAAAATAATAAATCATGGAGAATGTAGTTTATTTAATGAATGCAAACATGGTTCAATATTAGAAAATGCATTTGTGTAATCTACTTAATATGAGAGCTAAAGAGAAAAGTCATGTAATTCTCTTTTAGATGCTGAAGGGCATTTGACACAATTCAGTATCCATTCATGCTAAACATAGTCAAAATAATGGAAATCAATAACCGTATTTATAGCATGACTTATTCTCCTTTGTCAAAAAGCAGACATTTTTTAATAACAAAAAATTAAAGATATTTATTAATGAGAAAAAAAGCAAAAAGGGCCACTTTCTCTAGTACTATTTCACTTGGTGCTGGATTTTTAACTAATGCAATTAGACAAGAGAGTAATTAGAGTTATAAGAAATGGAATAAAAAATTACAATGATATCATTTTGGAGGCCATGTAATTAATATGTTTAGAAAACTGAAAATAATCTATGAAAATGCTGTTGAATACAATAAAATAATTTACTAAGGTAACAGGTTGTGAAATAAACATATAAAAACCAAACCCTTGGGCCAGCAGGTGGCATGGGGGTTAAGGTGTTGGACTCCCATTTGGCTGACTGTGGTTTGAGTCTCGGACTTGGCAGCTTGCTTTCTCACTTTCTTTCTTGCTCACTCACTCTTTTTCTCTCTCTCTCTAGTGACATGTGTCCTATAGCAAATTAAAATAATAATATCAATTAATAAATAAATAATTCTTTAAAACAACAACAACAGACTGTTAATGTGTAGAAACATACTATTCAGAAAGCAGTAGAAGTAATGGAAGACACACCACCACCACCATTTAGAAGCATAAACAACAGCACAGATAAACAATATAAAAAAAAACTATTATAAAATTAATAAGAAAAGTTTGAAACTGTTCCAATATTCATGAATGTGTACTGAAACAGTAGAGGACCATATTATGATGTTGGGTAGGAGGACATCCATCATAAAGATATCATTTTTTCCATAAATTATTTATGTATTTATTGTATTCTTTTTTCTTTTCTTGATTTTCAAAAATGTATTTATTTTCATTATTTTATTTTATTTTTATTTTCTTTAAAGAATTATTTTATTTAACTGTTTTTATTTATTGTAATTTGACCAGAGAGGGACTGTTTGTGTGTATGTATGTGTGTGTGTGTGTGTGTGTGTGTGTGTGTGTGTGAGAGAGAGAGAGAGAGAGAAAGGAAACTGCCAGATTCGGAACTTGAACTGTGTCGGCCATGCATGAGTTCAACACCTTAACCATTATGCCACCTGCTGGCCCCCAAAATTTATTTATTTTGCCAGAGGGTACATGTGATTGCCAGGAAGATATAGAGAGGTGAAGAGGGAGGACAAGGAAAAAGCAATCCCCAAAGGGTGTGATCATGTTACAATCACATTTTCTCCATTTCTCTATCCTGTTGGTACTTGGGACATGAACACACATGCACCTGATGAGTTTTTCAAGCTGCTGAGGCTGGGATTTGAACTGCTTGGTTGACTGTGTAGGCTTCAGCTCCCTTAACTACTAGGCATGGGGCTGTGAAAATTTTATTTTTCATTTCTTATTTTTTTGTATTTATTTATCCATTTGATTAATTTTGAAAATTATTATTCATGCATTAAAACACTGTACATCACTTAGATTGTGAAGAGACTTTACGCAGCACAATATATACCTCAGTCCAGCCCAGTTGTACACATCCTCGTCAACAGCTAAAACACCTTATCTGTGTCTCACAAGTGTCTTACCTCTCTATTTTCCCCCCAAATTTCCTTTCCTACACTCT
>NW_006159584.1:955984-1016841 GCF_000334495.1 Tupaia belangeri chinensis
CTTTCCTTTAATTGGTTTTGAAGTGTTCAACACTTCAATGACCTATTTTATCCCCTACCATTGTAGGCTGAGTAATGTCTCCCCAAAAATGTCCAAATCCTAATCTCTGTAATCTGTGAATATGTTTTCAAAGATAGGAAAGTTTACTGACATGATTAAGGAAAGAGAGTATCCTGGATTAGCCGGGTGGATGCAATATAATAATAAATTTCCTTAAGTAGGGAGGGAGAAGGATCAGAGTTAGCAGCAGAAAATATAACAATGGAAACAGGAGGATAGAATGATACAACAAAACTGCCATAAACCAAGGAATGGTTCTCAAAAAACTGAACAAAGCAATGAAATGAACTATCCCTACTCTACAAAAGGAAGAGGTGTGGTTGACATCTTGACTAGTCCAGTAAGAGTAATCTTAAACTTAAGACCTCCTAAACTGTAAAATAATAAGCTTAATGTTTGCTTAAGCCACAAAGTCTGTCTGATTTCTTACAAAAGCAATAAAGACTGAACCTATCTATTGAACATATCCGTGTTTTGCTCTGATCAAACTCTAGCTACCAGCATGACCTGGGTATAGAGGCAGGACAAGAAAATAGTTGCAGAGTTCTATTCTCCTACTTTTCATTATCCTCATTGATTCTACCAGGTCATTCAAATACCTACCCTAGAATAGTTAAAGAATTGGATTTTAGTGTGGAAGAAATGTGCAGACTATTTATTAAAATGTTT
This sequence comes from Tupaia belangeri chinensis, assembly GCF_000334495.1. Lineage (NCBI taxonomy): Eukaryota > Metazoa > Chordata > Mammalia > Scandentia > Tupaiidae > Tupaia > Tupaia belangeri. The sequence continues at coordinate 956,714 of NW_006159584.1, forward strand.
CACTTCATAGTTAAAGAAGATGAAATCAGGGAGGCGAATTGATTTTTCAAAAGTCACAAAGGAGAAGAGTTCTGAACATTTAGAATGCCTGTTCGGTGTCACCATTGGAAAGAACAGATTCTAACTGGCAAGCTCCAATATGCTCGATTTGGAAATTGCATTTTCCTTTTAATTTAACCTGATTGGTATGTGAAGATTGTGAAGGCAGAATTAATTGGGATTTTAAATTACTTATATAAATTGTAAAGTAAAAAACAGTTATCAGAGTCAGAATTTTGATGTGTAAATGAAAAGGTTTTCCTTTTAGAAACAAAGTACCCTATGAAATTAAGTCAGTTTTTCTGGGGAACTGTTTTCCCTTTATCGAACTGGTCACTACATCCTAATTTGGAAAACTGATACGTCGCAGACTCCGAAGCATCTGTCAACTAGCTCTCTCTTTACTCTCTTAAAATATGTGTCAGCTATTTCTTCATATATGACATTAATTCTCAAAATTGAAAGGTGGAGAAATATTGTACATTTTCCCCATAAGTTAAGGGGTATTTGCCACATTTATACTGTCTTGTGGGAGTTATCTTTTATGCTAATAAAAGGTGATCATCATTTTCTGACAATGTGTTTTACAACTGTGAAAGCCCATAATGTGATTGCCAGGCTGGGTTAATGTCATGTGCTATGAATAACTATTTATCTAACTTACAGAAGATACCATACACATCCCCTTCATTTGATGTTGTACTGGCACACTTGGTTAACTGAAAGGACAGAGCCTGAAGGAAATGTCAGCTTATATCAAACAGAAAAGGATATTCCAACTTTCTGTTGACAGAATGTCTCTAAACCCATTTAAGAGAAGCAGCGTCATCTCTCTACAGAGGCTAACCTAATACTGCTTGCTCCTGACAAATGAAGAGCAAGACTTATACAATAAACAAACCCCAATTTTTTTCCCCCAGAGTCCTCATTCTTTTCCTTCAGAGGCATTATTTTCATTTTATGCCTTGTACACAATCAGAAATACATATATAGACACTTATATGTATATATTATATATGCATGCGTGTGGGTATGATGACACTTAGCCTGTAATTCCATCAGTAACATGATGATGGCATGTGTATATATCTAACTATATTTCAGATCCGTAAGCTAAACATCTACAAATCTGGGCACACAATAATGAAGGAGATGGCTGGAGTGTCTATTATTTGTTTATGTGCTTTATGAGTGACAGAAGTTGTAGCAAAGTAAAGAAAAAAAAAATCAAAGAACATGACTGCCTGTGCCATTTGAATAGGAAATCATTCCTCAGATATTTCCATGTTGAAAATGGGCAGCATGTGTCCAGAAAGTATGCATGGAAAAGAGAGGTAAAAAATCAGTGTTTTTGTGTGAAATCTTCTGGTTTTTAAACGTGGACCTATTTTTTTTTTTTTGAGAGGTTTTTACTATAGGGCACGTGCGCTCACCAGAGAGACAGAGACAGAAAGCAAGAAATCACCCCTCCAGGGGGGATGGCCATGCCACAATCCCTTCTCTTCCATTCTCTGCCTGGGATCTTGGGCATCCATGCACATGCGCCCAGCGTGAGTTTAAGCCATTGGGTCCAGGACTTGAACTGCGGTCGACTATATGGGAGTCCAGAGACACAGCCAACTGTTGGTTCCATGGACCTAATTTTTTACAAGATATGTAACTCAATACATAAAATGCTTCTGACTTCAAATTCTGCCAAATGTGAGCCAATAAATAGTTATATAAATTTAGCGTTATGTAACCACGATGCTTTTAATTCTCATGTCCTATAGTAGAGAAATCTAATTTAACTAATATTTTAGGCCTAAAGGAAATAAAAAGGGTAGAATTGAGTAGCTATTTATGTGGGAAACATTCATTCTTAAAGTTAGCACATAGCCTCTAAACATGAGTCTACTATAAATGTAAAAATCAATCTAGTTCTAATAAAAGGAAATAGTATCCCTGCCTTGGGCAATAATTATATATAATGAAGTATATTTAAATCCACAATATGGTGACAAATGAGGACAGAAGTGTTAAGTCTGTTTGTTTCCTAAATAGTACATTCATAAGAATTAAAAATATATTTACATTGGTAGTTTATTGATATAAGGAAATAGATGCTTACTTAAGTCTTGATAAAATTATCCCAGGCTCATTTCTTGCCAGGTATCCCTAATTTGTAGCAGAGAAAGACTCTTCTTAATGAAACTTGACAACATTTAGTAGTATAGTCAATATGACATAGGTAATGCAATTCTAATTATTTCTGATTACTTAGCATCATGGAATTTAGCAAAATGGCAGTTACATTTTTCAAAATCCTTAGATGAATCATGATACTTTCATGAAAGTCATATTATGCATAGTAAGTTTGTTTATTAATAAGTCAAGTTGTTGTACTACACTAATATTCAAACATTTTTGTTTAGATGAATCACTTCCCATCAAATATTTTCCTAAATATTGAAATTCTAAATTGATGTTTCTCTCTATATGAGTTTTTTTTTTTTTCTCATGACAAATAGCTATGGCAAAATGATCATTCCTATAAATATAATGCATACATTTTTAAAGTGGTTGATATTTTCTGGAGGTGTGCCACTATTCGTTTTAACTCTTGAATCTGCAAATTTGATAGCCTCATGGTTCAAATTAAATCTATAATTTTAAATATATTGATACATTTCATTTTAATTTTTTTGTCACAATTTATTTTTAAAAACTATTCTTACCCTAGAAATGAATTTATTTTTCTTAATCAGTAGCAAAATATTATTTACCTAGGATGTGACCATAGATCAAATAATCAATAATTATGAACACTTAGTCATTAAAATATGAGAGAAAACTCAATGTAATGTTTCTGACTGTCAAATTCTGCCAAATGTCAGCCAATTTGATACCAGTCCAAAACAAACAAACAAAAATATAGAAAAAGGATATTGCTAAAAGTACACATTTTTCAATGAGGTTGGAGAAAAGCTCTCCATTGAAAAGTTCATTTCAGTCACAGACAAAATTATTAACTACAAAGAAAGCAGATTTGGGCTACTTACTAGGGGTGCCCCTGCCAGGAACCTGAACGCATCCTATTATTTATTTAAAAATTTTAAAAAATTACATAAAGGTTGTACAAATTGGTTTCATGATTTTAAAATGTCCTATGATTGCTATTACTACTTACTTTTTATGTAGCTGAGGAGACTAACTAATGGTCATATTATTCTGTGATATTCAATTAACTGTGGAAAAAAACTGATTTCAAATAATGTGTCTATTGTGTTCCCTCTTTATATATCACAATTGTCTATTTTTATCTTTATTAATTTCTTGTTTACTTTGTTTACTTTGACTTCCTTTTACCACTTTTTTTGAGCTATGGAGATTAAGCAAACCCACAGAATTACACTTCTCTATTTTTCTTTTTTTTAGAGAGAGAGATTTTTTGCTTCAGGGTGTGTGTGCTACCTAGAGAAACAGAAACTGAGAGACAAAAAGTGAGAAATCACCCCCTGGGGGGGATGGCCCTCCTGCAATTCCTTCTCCTCTATTCTCCTCTCAGAATTTTGGTCATGCACTCACACACTCCCAGCATGAGTTTAAGCCACTGAGTCCAGGATTTGAACTGCAGTTAAGTATGTGGAAGTCCAGTGACATAACCATTAATCATAATTCTGACACCTGCTGGCCCCCAGAATTAAACTTCTCTTACTTAGATCATTATTTGCAGTATTCATGATGGTCTTAGACACAGAATGTCAAAGCAGTCTGGCCTGTTGAAGCACAAGCAATTGTGTGGTACAGCTTAAATAGTAGGAAGTGGGGCCAGCAGGTGGTGTGGTGGTTAAATTCACGATGGTCTTAGACACAGAATGTCAAAGCAGTCTGGCCTGTTGAAGCACAAGCAATTGTGTGGTACAGCTTAAATAGTAGGAAGTGGGGCCAGCAGGTGGTGTGGTGGTTAAGATGTTGTACTTCTCTCCCACACGGCCAACTATGGTTTGAGTCCTGTACTTGGCAGCTCGCTTTGTCACTTTCTCTTTTGGAAACCTAGATGGAAGGATTTTTTTTTTTTTCTCTTGAAATAATGAAGCTTCTCAAAATTGATTCTTTTAAAAAACAAAAAGATCTAAACAGATTAATTACTGTAAAAGTAACAAAATTATTAAATAGCAAATAACTCTTTATGAAGAAAGGACCAGGCTCCAATGGTTTCTTTTTCTTTTAATGATCAGATAATGCCTGCACTACCTTATTATTACAATATAGAAATAATTTCTATTTTAAAAGTTTAGTGTTAGTCTGTGAAACTAATACTCATATTACCAAAATGAAAAAGTACTGCCAAATTTCACTCATGAATTTTGTATTTTAATGTAAAATAAAAAATACAGTATAGAACAGAAAACAAACCAACACATTAAAAATAATAAATCATGGAGAATGTAGTTTATTTAATGAATGCAAACATGGTTCAATATTAGAAAATGCATTTGTGTAATCTACTTAATATGAGAGCTAAAGAGAAAAGTCATGTAATTCTCTTTTAGATGCTGAAGGGCATTTGACACAATTCAGTATCCATTCATGCTAAACATAGTCAAAATAATGGAAATCAATAACCGTATTTATAGCATGACTTATTCTCCTTTGTCAAAAAGCAGACATTTTTTAATAACAAAAAATTAAAGATATTTATTAATGAGAAAAAAAGCAAAAAGGGCCACTTTCTCTAGTACTATTTCACTTGGTGCTGGATTTTTAACTAATGCAATTAGACAAGAGAGTAATTAGAGTTATAAGAAATGGAATAAAAAATTACAATGATATCATTTTGGAGGCCATGTAATTAATATGTTTAGAAAACTGAAAATAATCTATGAAAATGCTGTTGAATACAATAAAATAATTTACTAAGGTAATAGGTTGTGAAATAAACGTATAAAAACCAAACCCTTGGGCCAGCAGGTGGCAGGGGGGTTAAGGTGTTGGACTCCCATGTGGCTGACTGTGGTTTGAGTCTCGGACTTGGCAGCTTGCTTTCTCACTTTCTTTCTTGCTCACTCACTCTTTTTCTCTCTCTCTCTAGTGACATGTGTCCTATAGCAAATTAAAATAATAATATCAATTAATAAATAAATAATTCTTTAAAACAACAACAACAGACTGTTAATGTGTAGAAACATACTATTCAGAAAGCAGTAGAAGTAATGGAAGACACACCACCACCACCATTTAGAAGCATAAACAACAGCACAGATAAACAATATAAAAAAAAACTATTATAAAATTAATAAGAAAAGTTTGAAACTGTTCCAATATTCATGAATGTGTACTGAAACAGTAGAGGACCATATTATGATGTTGGGTAGGAGGACATCCATCATAAAGATATCATTTTTTCCATAAATTATTTATGTATTTATTGTATTCTTTTTTCTTTTCTTGATTTTCAAAAATGTATTTATTTTCATTATTTTATTTTATTTTTATTTTCTTTAAAGAATTATTTTATTTAACTGTTTTTATTTATTGTAATTTGACCAGAGAGGGACTGTTTGTGTGTATGTATGTGTGTGTGTGTGTGTGTGTGTGTGTGTGTGTGAGAGAGAGAGAGAGAGAGAAAGGAAACTGCCAGATTCGGAACTTGAACTGTGTCGGCCATGCATGAGTTCAACACCTTAACCATTATGCCACCTGCTGGCCCCCAAAATTTATTTATTTTGCCAGAGGGTACATGTGATTGCCAGGAAGATATAGAGAGGTGAAGAGGGAGGACAAGGAAAAAGCAATCCCCAAAGGGTGTGATCATGTTACAATCACATTTTCTCCATTTCTCTATCCTGTTGGTACTTGGGACATGAACACACATGCACCTGATGAGTTTTTCAAGCTGCTGAGGCTGGGATTTGAACTGCTTGGTTGACTGTGTAGGCTTCAGCTCCCTTAACTACTAGGCATGGGGCTGTGAAAATTTTATTTTTCATTTCTTATTTTTTTGTATTTATTTATCCATTTGATTAATTTTGAAAATTATTATTCATGCATTAAAACACTGTACATCACTTAGATTGTGAAGAGACTTTACGCAGCACAATATATACCTCAGTCCAGCCCAGTTGTACACATCCTCGTCAACAGCTAAAACACCTTATCTGTGTCTCACAAGTGTCTTACCTCTCTATTTTCCCCCCAAATTTCCTTTCCTACACTCTAAAAAAAAACTCAACCACACTCTCTGCACTTCGTCTCTAGTGTCCATTACAATTTTTAATGTTTTTATGTTCTCCAGTCTTTCAGTCTCTACCATAGAGTGAAAATAGTTAGTATATGTTAAGTGGAGACATACAATGTCTTTTTCATAGCCTGACTTGATTCACTCAGCAACAAATCTTCTATTTTCGTCCACTTTCGATCAAATTCCAGGGCCTTTTTGCTTTTTATGGCTAAATAGTATTCCATGGAGTATATGTACCATAATTTTTCAATCCATTCACCTGTTGGTGGACATTTGGGTTGGTTCCATGTCTTTTCAATCGTGAATAATGCTGCAATGAAAATAGATGTGCAAGCACTTTTCCGACTGCTCTTCTGTCCTTTGGGTAGATATCCAGGAGTAGAATTGCTGGATCATATGGTAGTTCTATTTGCAGGTCTTTGAGGAACCTCCATATTGTTCTCCACAGTGGCTGGATCAATTTTCATTCCCACCAACAGTGTAGGAATGTCCCCCTTTCACCACATCCCCTCCAGCACTTACCATTATTTGTTTTTTAATCTTTGCCATTCTGACTGGGGTTAGGTGGTATCTCATTGTGATTTTGATCTGCATCTCCCTTACAATGAGGGGTGCTGAACATTTTTTTTATATGCTTTTTGGTTGTTGCTGTCTTCCTTAGACAGATGTTTATTCAGCTCATTTTCAAATCTTTTAATTGGGTTAGTCATTTTCTTCTGGGTAAGCTTCTTGAGTTCCCTGTGTATTCTGGTTATCTGTCCCTTATCTGAGGCACAGTTAACAAAAATCTCTCCCATTCAGAGGGTTGTCGATTCACACTAATTACTGTGTCCTTTGCTATGCAGAAACTCTTTAATGTGATGTAATGCCACCTGTCTATTTTGGGGATTATTGCCTGTGCTTTCAGGGTTTTGCTTAAGAAGTCTTTACCTACTCCAATGGCTCCGAGTTTCCTCAGTTTTTCCCACCAGTAGTTTTATAGTTTGCGGTCTTAGGTTTAGATCTTTGATCCACTTTAATTTGATTTTTGTTACTGGTTACAGATAGGGGTTCAGATTCATCTTTCTGCAGATGGATACCCAGTTTTTCCAGCATGATTTGCTAAAGGGGTTTCCCTTTTCCCACTGGATTGCCTGGTACCCTTTGTCAAAGATGAGTTGGCTATATGTTTTGGGGTTTATTTCTGGACTCTCTACTCTGTTCCATTGAGGCTAACCACTAGGTCCTAGACTCAAACATGGTCAGCCATGTGGGAGTCCAGTGCCCTTAACTACCACACCACCTGCCGGCCCCACATTTATTGTAGTCTAATACAATGCAACTGTTTTTGTCTGAAATTAATAAGAGAAATATCATGTTAATTTAGAAAAAAGAATAACTACTCAGAGATACTGAAAAAGGGCTGCCCATATCAGTAATAAAAATAGGCTTTATATTTATTTAATTACTTAGTTATTTATTTTAGAGAGAGATTTTTGCTATAGGGTGCATGCACTCATCAGAGAGATGTAAAGCAAGATATTATCTCCCTGAGTGGGAGGGGATGCCACAATCCCTTCGTTTCCATTCTCCTCTCAAGATCTTGGGCACACAATCACATGTGCCTGGCATGAGTTTGAAGCTGCAGAGTCTGGGCCTCAAACCATGGTAGACTACATGGGAGTACAACTACATAACCATTATGCCATCTGCTGGTGCAATCTTAATTTTATTTTTAACTAAATTTTATTTTTTATCAGAGGCCAAAGAAACAGAGAGAGAGAAAAGCAACTCCAATGGGGCATAATCACACCATAATCCCTTTTCCTTCATTTCTCTATCCCAACAGGATTTTAGGCATGCATACGTACACACCAGAATGTTTATCAGTCCACCATGGCCAGAACTTGAACTGTGGTCAGCCACGTAGGCTCTGCTCTGTTGTCCTATACACAATACTTAACAGCATGCCAGTGGGCCAGCACAGGCTTAATATTTTTTTTAATAATTAAAAGCAATTTTTATTACTTGAATACATAAGCCAGTTAGAATAAAATACACAAAAACTGGGGAAAATCACTCACTGGGTAATTAGTTGATGATACAGACATATTTCAAATCACTGGAAAAATAAGAATTTTCAAATAAATGTCACAAGGATCGAGGAGTAGCCATATACAAAAACAGATTATTATTATTTCTGTTTAGTTAGTACTACTCCTTATTCATGGAGAAGTTTTTTCTCCTGATTTTTGATCTTCCTCCTTTCTACAGCAACAGCACTGGGCATTGCTGCAGGATCCTGGTTCTATCATATCATTTGCCTAAGTCCATTGCCACTCTCAGCAGGGGATGTTTTTATGTAAAATAATGTATGTACACGTTCATCTTCTTCAAAACTTATGCTTTCTTGCCTTAAAATAAGGTGGTTTATTAATAAGTAATTTGAAGCTCGAATGAAATGTCTCAGTTACTGGATACTGTCATTAGCGTCATGCTCTTTAATTTTGCATTGTGCTTATATAAATAGCACTGTCTCTGGCAAACTATGAATGGTTGAGGAAACAGGAATAACGGGACTTGTAGAATTATGAATTGCACAATTTTTAACACGTTAGATATTTTCTCCTACTGCCTAAGGCCCTGGGGAGCATAAACTATTTCATTCTTTCACAGGTCTTACCCTTCTTTGGGATTATTTTAGTTTAAAAGAAACTTCTGCTCTCAAGGCTACCGTTCAATAATGTTAGTTTTCTTTCATTGGCTTCATAGACTCAATTTTCTCAGCAGGCAGTTTTCTGTATGGTTTTCAGACCAGTAGGAGGCATCATTATGTTGCCTTGAGTGAGTCCCTGGCTATGTGCAAGAAAGTAGTCTAACATAGCCTTACTAAAATAAAAGACAAAGGGGACTGTAAATTTCTTCTGAATTCAATACAACAAGCTTAATAGGTAATACAACAAGTACTTGCAATGCAAAAGCTCAAGAATCTTATTCAGTGTAGTTAAATTTCATGTACAGACCTCATAAATTCTAATGCTACGTTAACATTGAGTATCACATTGTATTCTAGCTTTGTGTCTTTTTTGTTTAAAAATATACAAATGCTTGCTTTCAGCAATTTTAAAAGACTGGGCTATACTGCAGAAATGAAGACATATTGACTCGAACACAATACATTTTCCTAAATAACAATAACATACTAGCATATAAAAATACTTTCAATTTTATAACACCATGGTTGAAACTAGGGAAAAGTTTCAAGCATAATTTAGACTATCCATTTTTGAGTGGAAATTAATTTTAAATAAAAGTCTATGATTCTGATAAATTTGCTTTGCAAAACAGAATGTTGTATTAAATAACTCTGTGGCAACCAATGGATATGTGATTCAAATCAATGTTCTAATACTAATTTTGACCTCCATATAAACTTTATTTTATTTTAAGACATACTGAGCTGCATTGCAAGATTTGTGTATCATTTCTCTTGTCTCTGGTTTACTTATTAGGTTATAATAAAATTTTAAGAACTTCAAGGTAGAACGTTTCAGATGTGCAAAACTATTACTTGCAAAGGAGAAGTTTTAGATTAGTGATAGTCCTGTATTTAAAATGTAGAAACGTATGATCTGTTTTTAAATTGGTAGTGTGAGTCAAAATCTCAAGTATTATTAAATTCTTCAAATTTAATTGAAACATTTTGCTTGGGCATTCGTATTTTTTATGTTTAAAAATCATCATCCTATTTTTTGTCAAAATATTTGTATAAAATGAAACTTAATTTAAATTCTTACTCTCTAAATTGCCAAATAGCAAATTAATTTTCATGTACAAGTATCCCATAATCTTATTTAACTACCAAAATTTATTTCATAGTTTAAGAAAAAATGTATTCATACCCAACAAAATAAGCATTAGCCTAGCCTGTGACCAGGATGCCTCACGTTCCCCCTAACTTGACCAAACTTTGGATAGATTCCTTCCTGACTGCAGATATTTGACATCCTTTCCTCTTAGAACATTTACTCTAGGAAACTTGGAATTATAAATGTTTCCTCTGCTTTTTAGAGATGTCAATCTTCTTTCAGCCTCTTTCTAGTTTTACAACTCAGTAATGACTTTCTCAGTAGTGACCTGAGAGCCATTCATTTGAAATATAATTATTGAAAAAAAAAATGGCACTTGTATCCCCCCTTCCCTAGGGGAGGATGGAAGCCTATCAGATTGGCAGACACAGATTAGAAGTAAAATGAACAAACTTAAATGGTCTAATGAAATTGACCAGGCTTCCCTTTCAAGTCCTCCTGTACTGTTCTAATAATTCACCCCAATGCTTAGTAATTTTACTGCCTTTTATTTCAATAGAGCTGAGCTCAGTCTCTCTATTAAAATAGCCTTGACCCCTATTGAAACAGTCTTGAATCAAGTCTTTCTTGCTGTTTATCTTGCCTGGTACAAATTTTCCTCTGACACATGGCAAACTGCTTTTTAAGCATTATAGTTCAACAACTCAAAGCATATGTTCTCAAGGTAGACTAGTTTGAAATCTTAGCTACCTGACCTCTGACTGTGTATGTGTACGTGTGTCCTTGAGAAAATTATTTAACCATACTCTGCCTGTTTTCTTCTCTATGAAATGAGGATGTTATATTATTTAACTTGTGGTATATTGAATTATATAATGGATCTCTTAACTCATGTAGATTAGTTATCTAATATTATATTGCTAATATAATTTTTTTTAGTTTTTTTTTTCCATAGGGTGTGGTGTGTGTACTTGCCAGAGAAAGACAATGTCTGAGAGAGATGGAAAGTGAGAAATCAACCCTCCAGGAGGCCACCCACAACCCTTTCTTCTTTATTCTCCTCTTGGGATTTTGGATACTCACGCAAACATGCCTAGCATAATTCTCAAGCTGCCAGGTCCAGGACTCAAACCTTGGCTGGCCATTTTGGAATCTAGTGCCTTCAGCACAAATCTACTGGTGACTCTGCTAATATTATTTTATTTTTGATGGCAGCAATGTGATCTACAGTGATCTTTCTAGACTACAACTGCCAATTTAAGCTTAATAGTGAGAGGTACATGTAGGAAAAGTCTGGCACAAATGTATACTGATGTCCTCTAATCATCCCAATTAAAATTATTTTACTTAAAATTCATCCCTGAGACAGCAAGTGATATAGTAGTCACAACGCTGAACTCTCACATGGCTGACCACGGTTCAAGTCATCCAACCCAGTGGCTTGAAAAATCTCACCAGGCGTGTATGTATGCATTCCCAAAAACCTTTTAAAAAATCCCTTTTAAAGCATTGGTATTTCTGAGTGAAATATCCTTGGCATTGGTATTATTGTCTGAGGTACTTTGTACTGGTTTCTATTTATCTAAGAGCCCAGATTCTAACTAAAATAGGTTCTTGTGGTCCAAGAGCCTGTATGCAATATTACCTATATGAGAATCTTCAGAATCATGATCAGAACATTTCAAAGGCCATTTATCTTAGGAGCTACAATGCATCAAAGGCTTACACAAAGCTAAATGTTATGATGTTTATTCCCTATGGATTAACCTATTTAATTCTCTCAACAAAACATAACATAGATATTATTACTCACATGTTACTGATGGAAAAAATCAAATCAAGAAGAACTCAAATAATTAAATGATGGAATAAATTTTATATGGGTCACAGTCAAGATTTTAAGAGAGAAATATAACAGATAGGCTACCAATATGCTGAGAAGAAAAGCAACATACAGTTTTATCATACAGTTAATTAAGGAAAAAAATATTGAACCAGTGCAAAAATTTGGGGTCTGATGCCAACTTTTGTTCCATTTTCAGAAAAGAAACTGGAGGGAATAATTAGCCAGTGTAGGGTTCCTCGTGATTCTGAAACAGACGTTGAAACCCCATATTTATGTCTTCAGCCAGAATTTATTTCCTTTACTTCAGAGGTACATATCCAAATCCTACCAGAATACCTGTACATGTAGTTTCTAATAGCAATGTCAAGTTTAATATCTCAAACTAAACCCACAATTTTCTTTCCCATTGTCTTGCTCATTTCAGTAAAATACAGCCCCATCTTTCCAATAGCTCGAACTTGCTCTTGCACCTTCTCTGTCTTCCATACTCCCAGCCCCAGCATCAACTTCTGTCAGCTGTACTATTAAGATAGATTTAGAGTCTGATCAGCTCTCACTACCTTCACTACTACCATTCTCTCACAAGCCGAGTCACCCGCTGGGTTATTACACTGAGCTCCTAACTGACTGCCGTCCTTTCACCTTTGTCCCTCTTTCTTCTATCATTTTATTTCCAACACAACTGTCATACTTGGCTTTTACAAATGACAGATAGTGTGCCCCTCCATTCAAAACTCTCCAGTGGCTTCTATCTTCTGGAGTAAATGGAGAAAGTTCTTAAGGTAGTCTGCAAAGCTTTATTAGTTCTGGACTCCATTACCTCTAGTCATTGACTATGTTTTTCTACCCTGTCTCACTCTGCACAAATCAAAGTGGTCCTTTGTTGTTTCTTCAATACGCCAAGCAAGCCTTTATTTCAAGATGTCTGCACTTCTCTCTGCTTGGCAAACTTTTTTCTTGTCTTTAACAAAATTCATTTACTTTTAATCAACTTTTACACAATATGACATTCTCATGGCAGCTTATTCTGAGTAAGGTGTTGCAAATTGTATTGCTTAATGTCCCACTCTGTCCATAACATTTTTTCTGCTATAAATTTTCTCTGCAGAAATTTTCACAAACATATATATCGTATATTTGATTTGTTTGGATTTTCTGTGTGTTTGATAGTTCTTGTTTCTCCACATCTAGAAAAATGCTTTTCCTTTTGAAAAGTGACCTTTATAAGTAAATATCTCACTTAAACTATGACTTTTGCCGAGTCTACCAGTTGTGATGCACATTTTTGGAGGAGTCCGACCCGGTGAGGCCCCAGGATCTGTCTGAGTCCCCAGACCTTTGAGCTCCGCTTCTGGTCGGATCAACACTTTGGCAAGGCCACTGTTGTGCACCCCCTGACCTTGGAACAAAGCTTGGGTCAATTAGCATGTCAGCAAGGCTGTTTGCTATTTGCTCCAGAAACTGGCAGCCTTACTGGGAAGCGACCCCCCCTCTGGCTCCCCAATATACTACTATAAAAGAATTGCATAGCTCTCCTATACATCCTGAGTCTGAGAACATATATGTTGATGTGCTTGATTGAGCCAATGCACAGTGTATTTTGGATGGAAAATTCATATGTGTGTTGTGATGAGAAAAGAAAAAATTTATAATAAAAAAAATATCATATCAAAAAAAAAAATGTGTATGTGATACATGAAGAGCCAATCAGAAACTTATGCTATTCTGGCCAGCTAGCATGCCACCGTGGTAGTTAAGGCAGCTGGATCCCAAATAACTGTCCCTTTTGAGTCCTGGACCCAGCAGTTTGAAAAACATGCTGGACACATGTGCATGCATGCCCAAAATCTTGAAAGGAGAATGGAGAAAAAGAGATTGTGGCATGGACAACCTCCCTTCCTCCTGGTCGGTGCTTTCTCTCTTTCTCTCCCTACTCACTCTCTGGCAAGCACAAATGCCCTATAGAAATTTTTTAAAGAAAATTATGCTCTTTTTATGCACTAATATTTTTGAGTTCTTACAGAAAAATGAACTTTTTTACATTATTTAATCTTCCCTATAAAGGAAAACCCCAACTCCCTCAATTTGGAGTATTAATTACAATATTCTGAAGTCTTTGATCCTGGGTAGCCCACCATCATGCCTTAGTTTGAATAAACTTGGGCTTACTTGATAAATTTGGGTCAAAATTCTTTATATTGGGGGGACAAAATTTATATCTTGGCCATAATTACAAAGCATCTGATTGGAAAGTGTTATGAAATATGTGTTGCTTAGAATGAATGTTTTTTAAGGAATCTTTTCAGAATTAAATTAATGTGAAGCCCAACCACAGTGGTACAGATGGCAAGGCATGGCTGTGAAATATTGGGACCATATGGCACATTTCAGGGTTTTGTTCCAGGTCAACCTGAACATGCCATAGATGCACCCATGGTCCTGGCTGGCTGGAAAGCCACGAGATGGGGATCTCTGTGTGACAAAACTCTGTTCAGAGCTCCTGTTTCACTCTCTCATGAAAGAAATAAACTGATAAGTTTTTTTCATTTATTATTATTTTCAAAATATTATTTCATCCCAAGCCCCCATGTTTTCAACTATATATATAGTTGAAAAAAAAAATATATATATATATAAATATTGTTTTTGGAGAGTGCCACAATCCCTTCTCCTCCATTCTCCTCTCGGGATCTTGGTCACGCACGCACATGCGCCCGGCGAGTTTTAAGCCACCGGGTCCGGGACGCAAACCACCGTCGACTATGTGAGAGTCCAGCGACATAGCCATTACGCTAATTGCTGGTCCCTCAACTATATTTTTTTCAATGATTTGCACTTGGCAAGATGAATGACACACCCTACAGTCTTTTTTTCTTTTCTTTCTTTTCTCTTCTCCTTTCCTATTTAGATAAATACGTATTTGAAGTACATAGCACACTCTACTTAATGGCATTTGGTATACCATTAAGTAAAAAATAAGAAATTCTGATGGCTATTGGATCGTATGGGGCAATTTTCATTCTGGCACTTAAGGAATTAGCTATGTGATTCCCATTAATTTTAATGGAAGTAAAGTGAATAATCTATAAACTATTATGTATCCTTTTGCAATTTCTCACCATGCATCAGCACAAAGTTGTATAGCACAGGTGTTTAATTGGTGATAGATGTAATATCAGGGATGAATGGATTAAGACCAAAGAATAAAAAATCAATTACTTATGACATTAGAAAGGTCTAGAAAATAAAATGGTTACATTAAATAGCACAGATTTGAAATTTGTTACAATCAGGTGAATATCAAGTAAAACTAATCTGCGTATCATTCAGTAGGTTGGGTGTAAGATATGTCTCTCTTTTTATTTAGCAGTGATTTGAGGAAAGACTTTTAAAACTCCATTGTCAGTAGTTTTGCACTTGTATAATTGTTCCCATAATAATTATTTTAATTTTAATAACTCTTACATAGCCAAAAAGCCATTCCAAAATTTCAATTTCAAATATTTAAGTGTAAAACTTTCCTCATCATTATGTCAGTAAATTATTCCCGATACACCTAGACATATTAGTGTAAATGAATGATTAACCTTTGATAGTGTTCAGTGAGGCAGCAGGGACATCGTCTGGACATGACAATGGAGGATACGACACAAAAAGAACTAAGAAATCAGTGCTGCTTAACATACTTGACTGATGTTTTTCTTGTCACCTTCAGCCAATTACCTCTCTTTCTTTTCCAGTAAAAGGAATTATGCAGATATCAGCAGGATATGTGATGTCACATCCTAGCTACTCTGGACAGAAACCTTTCATCAATTATTATTTTACAACATAGTAATAAGGTGTATCATAGTAAATTTACTGTCTCTGCATTTATGGGCTATACTGTCATTTTATCAGTAGGGCAGAAACTTTACTTTCAAAATTTTATATGACTTCATTATTTCCCTATTGGTCTGGGCAGTTTTAAATATAGTTTAATAATGAGAAAATTCATAAAATTAACAACTTTAAAAATTTATTTGGATATTGTTCTAAATATAGTTTGATAATGAGAAAAATCATAAAAGTAACAACTTTAAAAATTTATTTGGATATTGTTTAATGTTTATTGGCAATGTAGAATACCAATCTGGTTCAAAGCTAATCTTGTCATTCATTCAATGACTTGTTTTTCTACTTAAAAATTTTTTTAAAGAATCATTTTATTTAACTTTATTTATTTATTTTTAATTTGACCAGAGATGACAGAGAAAGAGAGAGAGAGAGAGGGAAAGTGAGAAATCAAGCTGCCAGGTCTGGGACTTGAACCTTGGTTAGCCATGTGTGAGTCCAGCACCCTTAACCACCACACCCCCTGCTGACCCCACCACTTAAATTTTTTTTTAAATTTTGCATTAATCTCTAGTCCTGTGTCAGAGACCAGAATATACCACTATGAAATACACCTTTTGGCCATAAGGATTATTTTAAGTTTATTCTTCTGAGAAACAGCAGACAAATGAGAAATCCTAAAGACAGAGCATGTATATCCATTTTGAAGGAGAATCTTACATTTATAATGGACATCTCCATTTATAAAGGTATTTTCCTCTCATACCAGGAAGACAAGGATAATTCTTTTTAAAATATATTAATTTAATTTATTTTTATTTTTAATTTGCTATAGGGCACATGCACTCACCAGAGAAAGACAGAGAGAGAGAGTAAGAAAGCAAGCTTCTAGATCTGGACTCAAACTTCTGCTATATGGGGGTACAGCACCCTAACCACCACACCATTTACTGGCCCTGAGAAAGATGACCTTTAATCTCATAAGACTATTAATAATGGAGGAGGAACTAATTTAAATCTTGCATAACCAAATTTATCCTTGTTTATTATTGTTTTTGGTTACCTTTCATGACTCACCCTCCCTCCCCAAGCTAGGAGTCCCAGATTCTTTTTCCTTTACCTGAGGAAGGTATATAAGCCTACCTAAATATCCCTTTGGGTTACTTATCTCTGAATTTCTTCCATGTATATAGGAGATATATATGTTAAGAAACTTCTGTTTGATTTACTCTTATTAATCTTTGTTATAGAGATCAAGCTTAGAGCCTACATGTGTAGAATAAAAAGTATTTTTTTTCTCTCATGCACACAAGAACATGATTTAAAAAATACTTATGTCTTGTTAAAAGTCACAATATAAGATAATTGATCAGGTCAACTGGTGGCTTAGTATTTAAGGGGTGGCTAGATTCCATATGACTTGCCGCATGGTTCAAGTCCTAGACATAGAAGCTTGAGAAACACATTGGGTGCATGTGCATGCATGCACAAAATCCCACGAGGAGGGAGAAATGGCGAAGAGACTGTAGTATGACCCACTCATGGGAGGTGCTTTCTCCCATTTTTTCTTTTTCTCTCTCTCTCTCAGGCAAGTACACATACCCACTGGCAGATTAAGAAAAAAAATAAATAAACTATTTATTCTACTGAAACTCTTATTTTATGATTTAAGAGGAATAATGTGTACATTTTGAAGGCTTTAAGAATAAAGGACAAATGGTATTTGCATACTCAGTAACTCCTATTTACCCTCTCCTAGTCTATTTGTCACACTTTTATAAGCATCAGAATCACCTGGGAAAACTCTTAAGCATCTTCAGTGTTATCCCGATCCCACAGTGCTGATTTATTTGGTCTTAAGCGGGACCTGGGAAACTACATGTTTGATGAATAGCCCTGACTGTTACTCTGGTCTACATGGTCTCTGAAATATGGTTTGAAAACTGTCATCCTGGGGAATGAGGTGCTGTTTTTATTCAAAGACTAAAAAGGAAAATAAAAAAAAGAACAGAAGGAAAGGAAAAGAAATAAAAGGAAAGAAAAAGAAAAAAAAGTAATAGTATAGAGTCTAAGAAAGGTGACCAAAGACCCCATAATTTGAAAATCAGAAAAAAGAAAGACATATTTAATGTCTGTTTAAATGTCATTTTCAAATTAAATAGAAACTAAATGGTTTTATGATTTTGTACATGTAGTGAGATTTAATATTTTTGTTTCCAAATGTATACATAAATT
This sequence comes from Tupaia belangeri chinensis, assembly GCF_000334495.1. NCBI lineage: Eukaryota > Metazoa > Chordata > Mammalia > Scandentia > Tupaiidae > Tupaia > Tupaia belangeri. The sequence goes on from NW_006159584.1 coordinate 974,679, forward strand.
AAGTCACTATTCCCATGCTCCTACAATGCCTTTTCAAGTTCCAAAGTAAAAATGTATCACCATAGTGACACTACAAAAAATTACTAATAAATTGTGTACACATAAAATAAAAATAGAACACATACAAATTGATCATGTGCAAATGGATATACTCTGTTCATACACACCTAGCACAGAACACATAAGATAAAGATGAATTTAAATATTATACAAAATATATTTTATGAGAAAAATTTCCTAAATTATGAATAATTGTAAAAGTATAAAATTAACATTTTCTTTAAATATCACTACCTATGATATGCCTGTTTAGTATTAAGAAATTAAACAGGAAAACAAAAATCATAAAACCTATATGGTATCTTTAGCATCATTACAGTTAAATATATATTTCAATATAAAACATATGGTATCTAAGACAAATATCTGGGGACTAGTAGATTGCATAATAGTTATGTTGCTGGACTCCCACATGGCCAACTGCAGTTTGAGCTCCAGACCCAGCAGCTTGAAACTCACACTGGGTGCATGTGTGTGCATGCCCAAAATTCTGAGAGGAGAAAGAATTGTGACTTGGCCATCCCCCAGGGGATGATTTCTCACTTTCTCACTGTCTCTCTGGTGAACACATGTGCCTTATAGGAAAAATCTCTCTAAAAAAAGAAAAGAAAAGTCAAAACATTTGCCATTAACAAAAATCAATTCAAAATGAGTCTAAGATTTAAATCTTGAGCCTCAAACTATAAAATTACTTGTGGAAAACATGGGGGAAACACCTGAAGATTTTGGAGTACGAAAAGATTTCTTAAATAAGACCCCCTAAAGCACAGGCAACAATTTCAAAAATAATGAAGTGGGATTATATCAAGCTAAAATGTTTCTGCCCAGTAAAGGAAACAATAAATAAAGAGAAAAGAGCCCTCAAAATGAGAGGAAATATTTGTAATTGTGCTTCAAATTAGGGATGGTTAACCAGAATCTATAGGGAACTCAAGCAGCTCATCTGCAGAAAATCTAATAATCCTGTTGAAAATGGGTAAATGACCTGAATAAACAATTCTTTTTTAAAATTTATTATTTTAAAAGATAAAATGTGAATGGCCAAAAGCATAAGAAAAAATGTTCGATGTCTTTTATCATAAGAGAAATGCAAATAAATCCACAGTTAGTTATTACTGAATCTCAATCAGAATGACTATGAGTAAAAGAATAACAAGAGCTGGTAAGAGTGTAGTGAAAAGGGAATTCTTTCTTACTGCTGATCGGAATGTAAATTAGTATAGGCACTGTGGAAAATAACATGGAGATTTCCTCAAAATTTTCAAATAGAATTACCATATGACTCAGTAATCCCACTCATTGGTATTTACACAAAGGACAGGACAACAATCAGAAAGACACTTGCATTTCCATGTTTATTGCAGCATTATTCACAATAGCTAAGACATGGAATCAACCTAAGTCCCCACAAAATGATGACTAGATTTCCTATACATTATGAAATACTACTCAGTCATAAAGCACAATAAAACTCTGTCATTAGAAACAAAGTAGATGAATATAAAAGAATTAATGCTAAATGACACAAGCCAGACTATGTAGGGCAAAACACTGTATGTCCCCACTCAACATATTCTGAACATCTGCACTCCATGGCAGAAATTGAAAGATTCAAAGACATATTAGTACATTGCACATATATAGATACCAGAGACTATGAAGGCAGAGTGGATGATCAAGGGTGAGTGGGAGGGGCTCAGGAAAATTGTACTTAACAGAGAAAAGAATGTAAGACTTATTGTTAAAAACAATGTATATGGTAATATCTTTGATTTGATTACCACATACTGCATGAATTCTTTAAAGGCCATATATGCTATATAAGATGTACAACAATTAAATACAAGTAAGAAATTATAAAATAAAATTTAGAAAAGAAAGTCAAATATTTGACCAAATAAATTCTTATATGAAATCCTATTTGATAATTTCTAGTATCTGAAACTCAAATGTAGAAATTATGAAGTTATCTCAACTTCTCTAGGTAAAATAATTGTGATACCTAATTCTCTATGAGATTAACGTAAGTGAATAGTTGTGTTTGAATTTATATTAAATATAAATCACTTGGAGTAATCTGAGAACACACTATTTAACAAAGAAATAGAATTTGGGTTTAGTCAGTGGTGTTGTGGTTAGGCATGTGGATCACACTTGGCTGACTGCACTTTTGAGTCAGACTCATTGGCTTGAGAAACGCACTGGGTTCATGTGCGTGCATCCGCAAAATCCTGAAAGAAGGGAACCAGCAGTTAGCGTAATGGCTATGTCGCTGGACTCCCACGTAGTCGACCGCAGTTCGTGTCCTGGACCCGGTGGCTTAAAACTCACGCCGGGCGCGTGTGCGTGCGCGCCCAAGATCCTTAGAGGAGAATGGAGGAGAAGGGATTGCGGCGTGACCATCCCCCCTGGGGGGTGATTTCTCGCTTTCTGTCTCTATGTCTCTCTCTGTCTGTCTGGCGAGCGCACACGCCCTACAGTGAAAATCTCTCCAAAAAAAAAAATAAAAATCCTGAAAGAAGGGAGAAATGAAAGAGAAGGGATTACATGGTGACAATTATTAGAGGAGGAGGTTCTTTCTTGCTCTTTCTCCCTTACCACTGGGCAAATTCATGCACCCTTTTGATGATTTTTTTTAAAAAAATAGAATTTGAATGTTCAATCAAAAGCATAGTATACAGAAAATCACATTTATTTTCTCCACTTGGATGATGTAAATCTTCATAAATTATGTACTGATATTTTAGATATATTCAAATTCCACCAAGACAAGAAGCAGTGACACAAGAGTTTAGGTGTGGCTATGAGTCAGGGGTCTCATCCAGTTTACCTGGGACAATCAAGCAGTCAAGCTCATAAAACAAAGGCCAAAAAAAAAACCAAAGGCCATATTTTTTTAAAAGCTGAATCCAGGAAAATAAGTAAATTTAATATTTTAGGAAAAGCTGAATCCAGGAAAATAAGTAAATTTAAATAGCAAACAGAAATGTAGACATCATAGAGATTAGAGAGAAGTCAGATGACATGTTGTGTGACATGTGTGAGAAGGTAATATTTCAGGGGGGGCCCAAAGTGAAGGTAAACTCCATACATGAGTTCTCCTACCCCTTCCCTCTTCCCCCTATTTCTCTGAGAACGGACTGCTGGCCCGGCTGGATTTCATGAGGACCCCCCACCTCATTCCCTTGTATCATGGGCCAGCCAGTGCCTCACACCTTTCAATTAACATTATGAGACTAGAGGTACTAGTCTTGGGGCTAGTCAGTGTTGTGGTTAAGCATATGGATCCCACTTGGCCAACTACACTAAACCCAGACATACTCTGCTGATGCTATTAATTTATAAGCTGGTATGGTATTGAAATCTCTAAACGATGTGTGTCTTTACTTGATTTATGCATGCTTTGTTCTTAACATGTGTAACCTCAGCCTGTATTTGCTGAAGGCTCTGACCATTCTCCACCCTAGCTGTCAGTGTAGCTTCCGTAGTAAGTAAATGCATGTCTTTCTCTGCTGGGCCTCCCAGCATGTTCTTTGGAATCAGTAAACTTCATGGGCAGTCCCTCCCTTATTTGGGGATCCCCTGAAACAGATGTGGACACCTTTCAGGTCATAGCTTTGGATCACTAGATCTTTAGTGCCTCCTGTGGGGTTACTGAACCATGTGACAACTGAGAAAAGGGAGGCTAAACAAGATGTAATTAATTTCTTGAGATTTATTTATTTATTTATTTATTTTCTTTTTTTTTTTTTGGAGAGGTTTTTGCTATAGGGCGTGAGCGCTCTTCAGACAGACAGAGAGAGACAGAGAGACAGAAAGCAAGAAATCACCCCCAGGGGGGACGGCCATGCCGCAATTCCTTCTCCTCCATTTTCCTCTCGGGATCTAGGGCACGCACGCACATGTGCCCAGTGTGAGTTTAAGCCACTGGGTCCGGGACTCGAACCGTGGTCAACTACGTGGGAGTCTAGCGACATAGCCATTACACTAACTACTGGTCCCGAGATTTATTATATTGAATGCTTTTTGCTTATAGGATATCAGTAACTAATATATTTTTCCTTTTCTCCATGAATTTAAGGGTCCCTACAGGCAGATAATGTACTATTGTTTAAATTACAAGAAGATATGAATTTGGGGAAATTAGAAATCAAAAAACATTCTCATCCAGAAAAATTAGAGAAATACTTTGCTTGCTCCAAGCTGGACCCACATGCTAGAGATTCTAGAACAGAAAATGGGTTGGATTTCAAGCCTCCCTGTCTCCACCATGTTTGACCTTGTTGGACCAGCAAGTGGTGTGAACGGTAAGACACTGGATCCCACATGGCCATTCTCATGGTTTGAGTCCCAGACCTGGCACCTTGAGACTCACTCTGGGCAGATGGACATGCATGCCAACAATCCCTAGAGGAGAGTGGAGAAGGGATTGTAGCATGGCTACCCACCCTGGGGAGTGATTTCTTACTTTTCCTCTCTCTTTCTGTCAAGTACACACACCCTATAGCAAAAGATAAAAAGAAAAGAAAAGAAAAGACTTTGCTATGCATTTTCACAGAATTCAGCATTTGTCTGAGTTGATTACAGTAATTGGTTATCTTGGTGTAAGATAACCCAGTCTGTGTAAAAAATGTTACAACTGAGGAGCTGTGGAGAAGCCAGGACAGAATTCACAGCCTTTATATATCTCATGTTTTGCTAAGCATACAAAATTATTCATTTTATCCTTATTTGTTCTTGATTGTTCTTAGTTCACCCTCAGAATAAGTATGTAAGATTGAAACCATAGGTTTAAAGCTTTAGGCAGAGCAGTTTCAAAACTTCTTTTAAAGTTAAAAACCCTTCAGTATATCATTTCTCCTTCTTGGTAGTTCTGAACTCTTGTAAAGACTGTTTTTTCTTTGTTCATATATACTGCTTACATAAATCTCTTGGACCATAATCACCATCCATCTTGTTCAATGCATCTGCCCTTTACCATAAGCTTCTTTCCTCCAAAAGTTAGCTACATTTACACACACACACAAACACTCACACACATTCATACACACACACACACACAATATAAGAAAATGCATTATTTATGAGTTTGGAGTGCCTGAGATTATAGCTATCATGGATACTCATTGAATTTTAAAATTATTAGAGAAAAAATTGATTTTATCCTTTAAATAGGCCCATGGCCTGACTTTTGAAATGCATTCTTAGATCTCCAAGACCATGTGAAGGTATAATACATCACCCAAGAAATGACTCTCTGGTGATGTTCTATTTCAATACATCACTGGTACAATGATTCTTTAATAATATACTACCAAGTGTCACTTATCAAGATAGTACTGTGGAGCAGAGAAGTCACTTTATTTATTTATTAGTGCTATCTATCACTGTAGAGTCACCAGCTGATGCTTGAGGTCATGAACTCAGAGAGCATACTCTGCATCATTGTCATTAAAGCAATAAGTTGAATATAATGAGCTTGCCTTATGGATGCTCAAAGAGCAATTATAATAATTCTGATGGAGAGTAAACATTGTTTATGTTGTCAAATAGCAAGTAGAAATATTAATTTATTTTAATAAACAATAGTTATTTATATTTCTATTCAAACTGTATAATAATTTTGGACTTCATGGTTATTTGATTATAAGTAATGGCTTCTTTATTTAAATGTTGTAGAAATGACACATTTTTGTTAACTTGCTATACTTCTCTCTTCTATCTAAAATATTACACATCTTTTTTTCCTAAGTTTGAAAATGCAAAGCCATGCAGAAAAATTGTCCTTCAAAATCTCATTTCATTGATTTATATTATTTGCACAATAGCTTCTCCCTATTAAGTTATTTATTTACATTATTTCTACATTACTCTTTCTGCAGGACCAGTTTTCATCATATATAATCCTATAAAAACCTGCCTTTGAGGGTAAAGGAAAAACTGCCATATTTCAATCTTCTCCTGAAAAGGTATTTTATGATATTTTTGTTGCCTCCTCCTGAGACCAATATAATTATTCCTATTTTACCAAAAGAGTGCTTGGAGAAGATATATACTCTCAGAAGTGATTGAAAGAAAGAAATAATTCAAATAAAAAACACTAGTTCTTAAAAATAAAGAAACATTCCAAAAAAAGAAAAAATAAATAAACATTCATTGTTCTAAGAATAGCAATCTACATGCTATGTGTATCTTGAGATTAAATAAATTTTACATCAAAGTTATGATAACAATAATAATGAAGGGTGAAATTGCATTTTAATTATTTCATATTAATAAGTATGAAACAAGACCGATAGGTGGTGTGGTGATTAAGGCACTGGACTTCCACATGGCCAACCACAGTTCAAGTCTCAGACCTGGAGGCTTAAAAAATCACTCTGGGTGCATGTGTGTGCGTGCCCAAAAGCCCAAGAGGAAAAGGGAAGAAAAGGGATTGTAACACAGTCATTCCTCACTGGGTGAGGATTTCTCACTTTCTCTCTCTCTGTCATTCTTTCTTTCTCTTCCTGGAGAGTGCATGCACCCTATGGCAAAAATCTAAAATAAATAAATAAATATGCAATAATTTCTTCCATCAAGATTCATTATGGCTGTGCAGATTGTTGCTCTAACTGAGGTTCTTGTATGTATTGGTTCAAGGCACCTCTCTTTTCCCTCCTCTGCCCAACAGAAATATTCTTGAGGCTACACAAAACTTTTCCAAAATTGGGAACCAGCAGTTAGCGTAATGACTATGTCGCTGGACTCCCACGTAGTCGACCGTGGTTCATGTCCCGGACCCGGTGGCTTAAAACTCACACCAGGCGCGTGTGCGTGCGTGCCCAAGATCCCAAGAGGAGAATGGAGGAGAAAGGATTGCGGCATGACCATCCCCCCTGGGGGGTGATTTCTCGCTTTCTGTCTCTATGTCTCTCTCTGTCTGTCTGGCGAGCGCACGCGCCCTACAGTGAAAATCTCTCCAAAAAAAAAAAAAATTCCCCTTGCTCTCTCCCTCCTTTCCCCACCTCCTGTCCTCCTATCTTCCTCACCTCTTCTTAAAAAAAAAAAAAAACTTTTCCAAAATTGAAAAAATTTTGAATTTACATAATAAATACTCTATATAATAGTCTATATAATATAGAGTATTACATTTTAAAATATACCATACAAATTATTTTCCAGATATGTGTGATTCTAATTGAGGTTATGCTATCTACAAGCCTCAAAATCTGTACACTGTACAAATAAATCCTTTTAATGTTTCAAATAGCAAGCAATAGAAATGCGGCAGCCAATTCAAAACAATAGACTGAGGTAAATTAATAGGTACTATATTTAACTTTCTGCTTTAACTAGACAACCAAAATATATGACACAAATGATTTTTAAATATTGAAAAGTAGGTGGCAATGTGATTTCTGAAAAAAAAAAAAAAGAGGAAGCAGGTCAAGTGAGTCTAAAAAAAAGCACCAGCTTATTCTTTAGAAGTGGTTGTTAACATCATGAAACATAGAGAAGTAAAACCCAAACAAACCCAACATTCCTGATAAATTGAGAAGTTTGTTTTCAAAGATTCCACAGTATAAGAAAGCTAGGATTTATGGAGTACAATACTAGAGAAAATACAATACTAGAGAACTGCATAGAAAGAGAGCTCTGAAGATCTATGTAAAGATATCCTTTAGTCTTTGGCTAAGTACTGAGGTATGTTAAGTGTAAGAGGTAACTATTATTGGTCAGAGAAAAGAACCACAGAAAGGGATAGGCAGAGTGATTCTTGGAGTTCACAGAAGACTGAGAACATTTTATTATGTTTTCACCTATCTGAGAGGAACTAACTTGCCATACGGAAGAAATATGATAAAATTCTCAGAAGAGTAGTACTTAAGGAGGTTGATGTATCAAAGCTTAACAAAACAATCCTCCTAAGGATGTAACTGATTTTAAGTCACTTAGCTTTGTGCCAGAACAAAATTTAACACTCTTTAAAGGAATACAACTAAGTCAAGAAAGCAAAACTTGGAGACCTGAAAGTGGACAACTTCTTTGCATCTGGGAGGCTGCTCCTGGCCACTCTGCAGCTGTCACCATGCCACAAAATGTATATATTGAATTACATCATAAATGCTATGGATACCATTTGGGTTACAATGAGAAAAAGAGAATGAAGAAAGGTTTCGAGGCTCATGAACGTTCAAAGAAGGCAAAAAAGATGATTGGTCTGAAGGCTAAGCTCTGTCATAAACAATGCCATGCTGAGAAAATACAAATGAAAAAGACTATCAAGATGCATTAAAAGAGGAACACCAAACAAAACAATGATGAAAAGACTCCACAAGGAGCAGTCCCTGCCTATCTGTTAGACAGAGACAAGCAGTCCTGAACTAAAGTACTTTCCAATATGATTAAACAAAAATGGAAAGAGAAAGCAGGAAAATGGTAAGTCCCTCTACCCAAAGTTCGAGCCCAGAGAGGAACAGAAGTATTAAAAGTTATTCGAACAGGAAAGAGAAAGAAAAAGGCATGGAAAAGGATGGCTACAAAAGTCTGCTTTGTTGGAGTTGGCTTCACTAGAAAACCACCTAAATATGAAAGATTTGTTAGGCCAAATGGGCTTACATTTAAAGAAGGCCCATGTAGCACATCCTGAACTGAAAGCCACCTTTCGCCTGCCAATACTTGGTGTAAGGAAGAATTCCTCATCCCCACTATATACAACTTTGGGTGTTATCACCAAGGGTACTGTCGTTGAGGTGAACATGAGCGAGTTGGGCCTTGTGACATAAGAAGGCAAGGTTATTTGGGGGAAATATGCCCAGGTTACCAACAAACCTGAAAATGGTGGATGAATACATACTATCTTACTGGTTTGATAGCAGTTGCATACAAATAACTCCTTGTAATCTTTGAAGATGATACACCAATATGGAAAACAATCATGACTGATGTTTCTAAATATAGCCTGTCTTGGGACCAGCAGTTAATGTAACGGCTATGTTGCTGGACTCCCATGTAGTCAACCGTGGTTCACATCCTTGACCCGGTGGCTTAAAACTCACGCCGGGCGCATGTATGTGTATGCCCAAGATCCCAAGAGAAGAATGGAGGAGAAGGGATTGCGGCATGGCCAACCCCCTTTGGGGGTGATTTCTTGTTCTCTGTCTCTCTCTGTCTGTCTGGCGAGTGCACGTGCTCTATAGCAAAAAAAAAGAAAAAAGACCTCTCAAAAAAAATATATATAGCCAGTCTTACATGTCTGTAGTCATCAAAAGATTATTTATTAAATTGTGCAAAAACATTAAAGCGGCCTGGTTTAAAAAAAAAAAAAACTTAAAATTTTACTATGTATAGCATTCAAAAAAATTATTACTAGCCATGCTACAATGGATTGAATGTGTCCCATCTAAAATTAAGATGTTGCCAATGTGATATTACTAAGAGATGAGGCCTCTGAGAGGTGCTTAAGCCCTGAGGGCTCCTCCCATATGAATCAAATGAAATGCCCTTATAAAGGAGTTGATGGAAATAATTGATTTTTTTTGCCCTTTCACCCTTCAGCCATGTGAAAATATAATGTTCTTCTCCTCCAGAGGACATAGCATTCATGAGCCATCTTGGAAGCAGGAACTAGACTCTCACCAGAAAAACAAAACAAAACAAAACAGTGCCTCGATCTTGGACATTCTAGCCTCCAGAACTGTAAGAAAACAAATGTTTGTTGTTCTTCATAAATTATTCAGTCTCTGATACTCTTTTTTTTTTTGAAGAGATTTTCACTGTAGGGTGCGTGCGCTCGCCAGACAGACAGAGAGAGAGAGACATAGAGACAGAAAGCGAGAAATCACCCCCCAGGGGGGATGGTCACGCTGCAATCCCTTCTCCTCCATTCTCCTCTCGGGATCTTGGGCACGCACGCACACGCGCCTGGTGTGAGTTTTAAGCCACCTGGTCCAGGACACGAACCGCGGTCGACTACGTGGGAGTCCAGCGACATAGCCATTATGCTAACTGCTGGTTCCCAGTCTCTGATACTCTTATAGAAGCCCAAATAAAGTAAGACCTATGTGAAAAAAACAAGAGAATATAGTCAGGAATTAGAAGACCACTAAAAGAAACACATACAAAAATTATAAAGATGATGGATTAAAAAACCAAATCATTATTAAAACTTAATAGAATCATTATAAATATGTTCTATATATTCAAGAATATAAAGCGAAACAGAAATTTTAAATTTTATAATTTTAAAAATCAGAAATATGAGAAATGAAAATTATGATATCTGAAACAGTTCTAGATAGAATAAAAAGAATATTCCAGAAAAAATCCAAACTTGAAGACACAACAAACCTATCCAAAATAAAGGACAGAGAAAAAATTTAAAATTTTAACAGGGCATTCAGTGACATAAGGGAAATACCAGCAACCTAATACAAAATTTGTATTCCCTTATGGAGAGGATTGCAAGTAAATTTGGAGAAATAATGGATGATATTTTTCCAAATTAAAAAAACATATAAGCCTACAAGTATACAATGCTCAGTGATTCATAAACAAAGTAAATGCAGCATTGTATCAAAGAGCATCATAATAAAATTGCTGAAAAAAGTGATAAAAAGAAAAAAAGGCATGTACAGGGAAACAATGATGACACCACATACTTTTCATCACATAAATTATAAAACAATGGAAAAAATCCTTAAATTTCTGGGGAAAAGTCAAAATAACTTTTTACCTAGCAAAATTATCTTTAAAAATTAAGGTAAAATAAAGACTGTCAAACAACAAAAGTAACAAAAAATCCAGATAACACAAAGAAGTAAGCCAGCAGGACTGCAGTCATTTTGAAATTAAGAAAGACTTCTTGGACCAGCAGATGGCATAATGGTTACATCCACTGGATACGCATGTGGTCAACACAGTTTGAGTCGGACCTGGCCACTGGATTCCCATGTGGTCAACACAGTTTGAGTCGGACCTGGTGACTTCAAACTCACATCAGGCAAGTGTGTGTGTGTGTGTGCTCAAAATCCCAAGAGGAAAATGGAGGTGAAGGAATTGTAGTGTGGCCATCTTCTCTGCTAAGAGATCTCTCACTTTCTGTCTCTCTGTCACTATCTGTCTTTCCAAGAAGTGCATGTGCCCTATAGCAAAAATCTCTCTTAAAAGAAAGGCTTCTAAAGAGAACAATCTGACCCAGTGCTGGGTCATAGTGAGATCTGTTTGGAGAATGGTCAGATGAAGAACCAGGAATAGGCATTTGAGGAATCAGAATAATAACTCAGGGGAAAGCAGTTGACTCTGATTGATGGTAGTGAGGAATGATTTGCACGTGCTTCTATCTTGTACCTATAAATACTGCAAACACATAGCGCTTTCTGAGACTGTGTGATGATACTGAGTGTGTCCCTGTAACTGGTTACAAAGATCAACTCCCTTCTCTAACTTCTGCCTTCCTTTCATTGACCATGAGAAACAGCAGCCAGACTTAACTGGCTGGTAATACTTGGTGCTGTGAGCAGGATCATTGGAGAAAATTACTACTGGAAATTCGCTGCAGCTGCTCAAACCAGTTTAGTTTCAGTGGCTTTCCAAGAACTTGCCTCTAAGATCTGCTGTTGGATTTAGCTGGACTAAGAATGGAGGTTGGGAACAGATATGCTCATGAGAGTATGTGAGACTTGATTGAAAGCTTATGAGTCGAAGGCCTTTCTTGTTTGGGTTCTATAGTAGGGACAGTTTGGGCACTATGGGAAGGAAAACGAGGCTTGCTTGACTTAGGGTATACTTTTGTAGTCAGTAATGTTGATGTTCTAATTTATGTTTTGTGCAAGTGTTTGTGTGGGTGGCATAAGTTATAAAGTTGGTCTTGAAGAAAACTAGACTCTTCTGAATTTGAAGTATACTTACGTAATCTGTGGCCTTTTATTGTTGGTGATGCTGTAATTTATGTCTTGTGTGTTTGTGTAAGTACTTAAATTCTAAAGTTTACCCTGATAGACAGAGAACGAGATGAAAACTCAGAGCCTAATAAACTCACCAAACCTTGCAGCTCCATGCAGAGGGGAGCCAAAGGAGGAGCACTCCCACCCCTTATATCTTTTAGAGAGGCTACAGAGTCTCTGTTTCCCCATCATATGAGACAGGGAACTACATTTGGTTGGGAAAGAGCTAAACTTAGAGCAGGGCAATACTCTTTTCATCAGTATCCAGTGGGGATGAATCAACAAGGAGCCCTGGCTGTATACGATTAGGCTTGTATAGTCCTTTCTTCACTTCGGACTTAGTCAATTGCAAGAATTCTTTTTTTCTTAATTTATTTTTATTTACCTTTTGCTTTACCCTTCCCTTTTTTTTAACACTTACTCACTGTACATCTCCACAGCCCACAAAATGAATCTTCTCAGCATAAATACATTGCATACCAGCCTGGTCAAAGACATTACCATACACATCATCCTCCCTATTAAGAGGACACTCAGAGGATGGTGGAGTTATTTGCCACCATTTTTGCTACTCATTGCCCTACTTGAGCAGATATTCAGGTTCATGAATATCTCATTTTACTGGCAGCCAATGAAAGGTGGCTAGTTCTAGGTAAGGTGAAAGAAGCAGAGTAGTTTTACACTGAACACCCAGGTGAAAGAACAGCCCCAGAAGGTACCATTCCTCACACTGACCCAGATTGAGATCCTATGGTGCAAACAAACAAGCAAAGGCTTGCATAGAACATTACAGGAGATATATCTGAGAAGGAATAAAATCAGGGGTCTCCAAACCTAAGGGACTTGATAAAAATACAGGAATTATAGCAGAAGCCCCTAGAGAACCCATCTGAATTTATAGACCAAATTTACCAAACCTGTGGGAAGCTTATGTTGACCCCCCCAATCTCTAGAAAATACAATTGTCAATATGAGTTTTAATTTTTTTTAGCCAAAATTTCCCAGATATTAGAAAGAAATTGAAGAAAGTGGAAGAAACAGTAGGAATGAATGTTTTTCAGCTGATAGACATTGCCTACAAGATGTACGATAACAGAGAAACTAAAGAGGCAAAAAGATTGAAACAAACAGCTATTTCATTTGCTGCTGTGGTGATGACATCAGCAAAAGGGGGAAAAGAGAACCTTAATTTCCAGAAGTACAGAGGTCCACAATCCCCAGATCACAGACTGGTGCTGGCCCATGACTTGTTTGGAGTTGGACCAGGGACCAATGCCAGTCTGCCAGGCTACACAGTGGGGGATGGGTGGCAAACAAGCTAGTGAGGGTTATCTGCATTTGTAGCTGCTACCCCATCACTTGGATTGCCACCTGGGCTCTGCCTCCTGTCTGGTCAGTGATGAGAATAGACTCTCAGGGAAACGTGAACCCTATTGTTGTGTGATTGTTTCATTGCATACTGCAACCTGGTGGTGATGGAAATGCGGTGCACAGTGGATGTGGTGTGTTTGGGTTATCTCAGAACCAACCCCCTGACCTCTCCTATTAGTGGAAGGACTGCCTTTCACGAGGCTGTCCCTGGTACCCAAAAGGTTGGGGACTGCTGACATGGTGTACCAATACAGGCATCCATACAGACGCACACACACAGTCAAAAAGCTATACCTAACAAAGGAAGAGTAAAATTAAAATATAATTATAAAAGAATACTTCATTAATGTTAAATAGGGAAGAAAAGAGAAAAAAAGAAAACCAGAAAGCCAATGCAAAAAAAAAAAAAGAGAAAGAAATAGAAAGGGTTGCCAGTGATATAGCAGTAAAATGTGCTGCTCTGGAAGGCAGGGCCACATAGGAAGTTTTTGGCAATCATCCAGAGACCTCCCTGAGAATGCTGGACAAACATGTGCCTTTGATCCAGTTGACTGAAGCTAGAGGGTGGATTGTGACATCAAGACCCTGTAGGGGTATATTTCTGTCTTTCCCTTTCTCTTACTCTTGGAATAAATAAATATCCTTAAAAAAATAGAAATAAAGAGAGTGAAAACAGATTAAAGTTCAGACATTTTGCTAATTATATTATCTATAAGTAATCTAAAAACACCAACTGAAAGGAAAATATTTTCAGGTTGGATAAAAATAGTATCAAGTATTGGCTTCCTAGAGCCTATGCATGTTTTTATATATAAAGACAAAGGTAGTTTAAACGTAGGTTAAAAATAAACTGTATATTGGTTGTCTGAAAATTCATAATGCATTTTGCATAGAAAAATATGTTGTGACTTTTCCTATGTCCCGATATAAATATGCCTTACAAAGATTGTGAAAGGGACCAGCGGTTGTTCTAGTGGTTAAGGCACTGGACTCCCATGTGGTTGACTGCTGTTTGAGTCTCAGAACCAGCCACTTGAAACTCATGCTGGGTGTGTGTGCATGTGTGCCCAAAATTCTGAGAAGAGACTAGAGAAAAAGGTATTTCAGCATGGCCATCCCACCTGGGAAATCATTTCTTGCTTCCTGTCTCTCTGTCTCTGTCTCTCTGCTGAGCACACACACATCCCCATACCCCCCCAAAAAAAATCTAAAAAAAAAAGATTAATGAAATACAAACAAAAATTTGAAGTGGTTATATTACTATCAGACAAAAACAGATTTTAGAGAAAGAGCTATCATGAGTTATTATGTAAGTACAAAGTACTTTGGACTGTCTCAGTGGTGTAGCACTAAGGGACTGCTCAAGTGGTGCTGGATCCTCATGAAAGACCACTGATTTAGTTTCATGGTCGATGTACATGCACCAGGCATGCCATGATCCTGGCCAACTGGAGTCATGAGTTAAGACTCAGTTGAGGGTCTTATTATCTGTTTCCCATTCCCATATAAGAGATAAATAAACTTAAAAAAAAAAAACACAGCCTATCAGAGCTGTTAAAACTGAAAAGATAAATAAATGTAGAATTATAGTTGGAATTGAGATTCATCTTTCGATTATATAGGGGAAAAGGCATCACAAAATTTTTATATGTAACAATAACAATACTTATGTGACACTGTCAACTAAACTGATTTCATTGACAATTTATGGAACCCTTCAACCAATGAACAAGAATACATAGTTCCAAGTACACATGAAATATCCAACAAAATAGGTGAAATTCTCTGCTATAAAACACATCTTAATAAATTTAGAAGAATTGTTGAATATGCAAAATGTCTTATTGGACAACAATCAGCTAAACCAAAAAAGAATTGCAAAATTACTGCTCTAAAAATTGTCAAATTTTTGGAAATGATAATGCATAATACTAAATGAACATGGGTCAAAGGAGTAATTAAGATGTAAATTAGAAATATGTTGAATGGAATAAAAATAACACAACAAACCAAAATATATGCTATGAAGACAAAGCAGTTCCTAGACATTTATTGTATAACATGTTTGTTTTAAAAATAAAAATCATCTCAGAATTCTAAACAAACTGGAAATAAGGATGAATTAAACCTAAAATAAATGAATGAAAATAATTAAGACACCTGAAGTAAACAATAAAATAGAAAACAGAAAAACAGAAAATGAAATCAAATGATCTATTCTTTGAAAAGATCAATAAACTTATCAACCCCAACCAGATAATTAAGAAAACAAGAGATACACAATTACCAATATCAGGACTGAAAAAAATAAATATGACTACAGATGTTACAGAAGTTAAAAATACAGTCAGGTTATTATAACAACACTATGCCATTTAAGTTTGACAACTTAGAAGAAATGAGCTTATTCCTTAAAAGACATTTATTACAAGAGTATATTGAAACATAGCCTGAATGGCCCCATATTTATAAAGAAAATTTATAACTAGGGAACCAGCAGTTAG
This sequence comes from Tupaia belangeri chinensis, assembly GCF_000334495.1. Lineage (NCBI taxonomy): Eukaryota > Metazoa > Chordata > Mammalia > Scandentia > Tupaiidae > Tupaia > Tupaia belangeri. The sequence continues at coordinate 990,541 of NW_006159584.1, forward strand.
CGTAATGGCTATGTCGCTGGACTCCCACATAGTCGACTGCGGTTTGCCTCCCGGACCCGGTGGCTTAAAACTCAGGCCGGGCGCATGTGCGTGTGTGCCCAAGATCCCAAGAGGAGAATGGAGGAGAAGGGATTGCAGTGTGACCATCCCCCCAGGGGGTGATTTCTTGCTTTCTGTCTCTCTGTCTCTCTCTGTCTGTCTGGAGAGTACACATGCCCTATAGCGAAAACCTCTCCAAAAAAAAAAGAAAATTTAAAACTAGATAATCTTTTCACAAAGAAAGTTTCAGACTTAGATGGCTTATATGCCAATTCCACAAAGTATTTACCTATTAACTAATCAAATCAAATTAATAACTAGCAAATAGTTAAGGAAATAATAATGTAAATTCTTTAAAGTCTTTCTGAAAAATCAAGTAGGGACATCTATTGGTTCATTTTATAAGGACCATTTATTAGGACACTAACACAAGGCAAAGTCTCTAGAAGAAATCTATAAACGCGTATCTCACATGAGCTTAGAGGATCAAATACTTAAGAACATTTTAGAGGGACCAGCAATTAGCGTACTGGCTTTGTCGCTGGACTCCCATGTAGTCGACCGCAGTTCAAGTCCCAGACCTGGTGACTTAAACTCATATTGGGCATGTCTGTGTGTGTGCCCAAGATCCTGAGAGAAGAATGGAGGATAAGGGATTGTGGCATGGCCATCCCCCCCCCCAGGGGGTGATTTCTCGCTTTCTGTCTGTCTCTATCTGTCTGTCTGTCTCTCTCTCTCTCTGACAAGCACACGCACCCTATAGCAAAAACCTCTCAAAAAAAAGTAAATAGGAAGCTACAAAAATAAACTATTACTGTAAATACATATTGCAAAATATTTATCTGATAAAGAACTGCTTTCAGAATGTATTAAGAAAACACAAGTCAATACTAAGCGGACATGAACTCAATCAATAAATGAATACATGAGTAAATATTTCAGTGTCCACTTTACCAAAGAAGATTTACAAATGTCAAGAAAATGTATGAAAATTGGCAGATCATTCCTCATTAAAGAATTAAAACCACACTGAGACTTTATTTAATTCCCAGGGGGCATGCACATTTCTCAGAAAGAGGGGTCCAGGGGGCAGGTGCAGAAAGAACTCCTCCATGAGGCATGACCATGCTGTAGTCCCTTCTCTTTATTTCTCCATCCTGTTGAGTTTTAGTGCCTGCAAACACATTCATCTGATGTAATTTTCAAGCCCCAAGTCTAGAATTCAAACTTGGTTGGCATGTGGGATCTCACTCCCATAACTACGGGATATGGGACCAGCATTGAGATTTTTTGGTCTATCTACTAGAATATATAAAATTAAAAATTCTCACAGTAACACAAGTTGATGAAATTATAAAACAAAGGCATTTCTCATCAGTTACCAGCAAGAATGAAAACTGATACAACCACTTTCGACACAGTTTGTTGATTTTCACAAAGTTAACATACCATAAGACCCAAGGAAATAAAAATAGGCTCACACAAAAAGTTTATGCACATATATATAATAGGTATATTCCTTAGAACCAAGAATGGAAAGAATATAAAGATCCATCAACATGTAACCTAGGGAAATGAATTATTATTCAGTATTCAGCAATAAGGAAGGAAAAGGAACAACCACTAATAAATATAATAAAATCTTAGGAGTATTAAGCTGTGAAGAGAAGACATACACAAATCACTACATATGCTCTGATTTAATCTGTGTTCAATTCCAGAAGACAAACCACGGTAGAGAAAGCAGATCAGTGGCTACCAGTAGATGAGAATGAAACGTAGGTTGACTGTAGAAGTGGACAGAGACCCTTTTTTAGTGATCATTGAAATATCTTGTCATTGTTTGAGTAGTTAAAAAATTATAAAAATTATTCAAACTCATTGGGTTATGCACTACAAATTGGTGAATTGTATTTTATATAAATTGTACTTCAATCAAGCTTAGGTATGGTTTATTTTAAAATAGCATTTTTTAATGCATTGAATTGGTACAATTCATGAATTTATCACCCACTTATATGTATAAATTTGATATATTTTCCTACAAAGTAGTTTTATATATTTAAAAGATCTTTTGTTCCTGAGAAAAAATTTGAATTAGATTTAATATATAGCTCATCAAGTATATATTTATTTAATGTATATTTCATTAATTAACTAATATACCTATTTAATATATATCTATTTAACATAAAAATGAAAAATATAGCCTTAACGTTATTAAATGGGCCCATCCTTAGAAGTGTCAATTATTTGTCAATGGGATTTTTGTTAAGTTTGAAGTCTGACTTTCATCATTACCTGACAACCTAAGACTTAACATTACTAATTGCATGGCCTAGATCTGTAAAAGGAATAAAAGAATATTACTAAAGTCAAAAGAAGAAAAACAGATTAATCATAGAACAAAATGATATAACATTTTAAAAATTTATTTCCAAAATCAGTGATTTTTAACACTATTTTTTAAAGATTTATTTTATTTATTTAATTTTATTTATTCATTCATTTATTTTAATTTGACCAGAGAGAGAAAGAAAGGGAGAAAGCAAGCTACCAGGTCCAGTACTTGAACTGTGGTCCACCATGTGGGAGTGTCTAGCACTTTAACCACCATGCCACCTGCTGGTCCACCAAAATAAGTTATTTCTTTCTAGTTAAAATTATCATCCATCACACTAAAATATAGTTAATTAGAATTTTACATGTCTTGGTAGTTTTGCTTGGGTTAACTTGTAAATTTATTTTAGCCTTATATCTGATTAAGCACATATAAAAAGTGCAGACAATTTATGTATATGACATTAACTTTGTAATCTGAGTCACTATTCATAGAACAATATTTTCTTAAAATTACCCATCTGTCATTCAAATTTGAGGAAAATGATTCATAGAAGTTGAATTAAACCAAATATAGGGGAACCAGCAGTTAGCATAATGGCTATGTTGCTGGACTCCCACGTTCGCGGTTCGTGTCCCAGACCCAGTGGCTTAAAACTCACGCCAGGGGCATGTGCGTACGTGCCCAAGATTCTGAGGAGAATGGAGGATATATATATATATATATTCATTCAAATGTGTGTGTACATTATGTATTTATAGTGTCTTTTGGTTGACAAAAAGTATTTTATATTATTTGTCCCTGAAATTCATCTTATAGGGGTAACTTTTTTGGCATTGTTACAAAATATGTGCTATGACCTTGAATAAAACCAGTATGCCCAAGTTTACTCATTGGTAAAATGAAAATGATATTCCCCCCCATTGTTTTACTACAAAACAATTTAATGGTACAAATTGCCAAAAGCTCTACATTTCTGTATCATGTCTATAGAATATATGTTCATTTCATGGATTTTGTAGGCTATTCTGTGGGAAATACACAAACAGACCCAAGGACAAAGGAAATAACTCACCAGTTTCCTGATGTTTTTCATTACTCTGCTTGGTATTGTAATTATTACATTTTTAGTCAATATAATCAGTTTCTAATAGGAGAGCCTGGAAAAGAAGGAAAGCAATCTTACTAGGATTTGCACCATTTACAAATTATTTAACTGAGTCTCTCCAGAAAAAAAACAAAAGCCATCTAACTGTTAGGATCAGACAGCCTCTCTCTATCATTGATTTTATGTGTGTGTGTGTGAGAGAGGGTCTGTGATGCATCACAATTTTAAAATATTAACTGAGTATATCAATTTAAAAGCTTATGTGTGGGGTCATCAGGTGGTGTAGTGGTTAAGGTATTGGACTCCCATGTGGTGACTATGGTTTGAATCCTGGATCTAGCATCTTGAAACTCCCATGGGATTCACGTGTCCCCAAAATCCCAAGAGGAGAATGGAGGAGACAGGATTGTAGTGTGCCTCTTCCCCTAGGACAGTGATTCATCACTTTTCCTCCCATCATCTCTGTCTCTAGGGAGTGCAGGCACCTTATGGCAAAAACCTAAAAACAAACAAAAAACAAAACTCATGTACAACACACACACACACACACACACACACACACACACACACACTCATTACTGTTGCTTTACTCCAAAGAATTTTTATTTCACAGAAAATATTTAGTGATGATTTGGTTTCAAATGCTCATAACAGTTTACCATGTAGTATAGCTCACTTTAATATTTTTCTTTCTGAATAAATGTTGACTCTTCCTATAACTGTAGTTGGCATACAGTTTCTCCTTCATATTTTATCAATTGTTTATGAAGCTAACAGATTCATGTCAGCAATTGCTGCACTCAGAGTGCTAACATTTTCAGCTTTTAATAGCTCTTAGTTATGAAATACCAAATAGTATGGCATACAGCCAAACATTCATAGATCCAATGTACTTAGATTTAAGAGTTGTAGTAAAAATTAAAATGAAAATTACTTTTAGAGCTGTTTCCACTGCGATTATGATTACTTTATATACTTTCTTTTTTTTTTTTTGATCTGTATCAGAATATTTTTTTCCATCCAAAATATATTGTATATTGGCTCAATCAGGTACATCAACATACGTGTTATCAACAAATAATATTGACAAATAATTTTCCATTTCTTATGTCTTGTATATTTTGCTTTTTTTTTAGCCATGCTTGATTCCCTATCCCTTACCCTCTGTTGTGTCCCACCCTCCTCCCACTTGTCTCCATTGTCTCTGGTATCCATGGTTGCTTTCTATGCCTCCTCCCTATTTAATTGATTTGCAAATGAACTTAATTAGTCTAAATATGTGCAATAGCAAGTGCAGCTGATATATACATATACATGAACCCAAGTCTGACTTTAGGCAAAAACCTCAGTGAGTAGAATGAACATACTATAAAGTAGTACCTAGCCAAGGCTATATAGCTTGCTGCAGTCATCAAATAGGCATTTTCTTATTTTGAAAAGAACAGTTTTAGTGTTTTTTATTTCTTCTGAAACTTTTTATAAAAATTAATTTACATTCATCCCCTGAAAATCATCACAACATACTAAATGTAGTTTCCCATCTAGAATAAACTGCATAGTGGCTTAATCATGCACGTTATCACCAATAATATTCCATTTCTACTTGCATATATATGTGTATAACCCCATGTCTAGCCCTCTGCCCTATTCCCCCCAACGTTTTGTTGATCACACAATATCATAAGTAATCTAACTACTTTCAATAGCAAGTTCAGCTGGTAATTTCAAGAAAAGCAGTTTTGAACTGGTAAGGATATTTCCTTGAAACTTAAAGCCTAGAAACAGGTTAGTATTCTGTTCAAATAGTAGGTATATGAACCAATGACAGCTCAAGACACCTTATATACTTTCTGTATTTACTGTAATGACAAATTAATGTTTTTTCTTAAAATCAGTTTTTCCAAAGACTTATTTTCCATTTTTCTTTTTGAATAGTTTCTTTTATGAGTATCAGAGATGAAAGAGAGAGAGAGAAAGATATGCACATTCAACAGGGTCTCACGCTACAAACCCATTGCCTAGCCCTCTCAGCTGGTCAAGACCCAAAGTGTAGGCACCCTGTTTGTCCAGGTTGACCAGAAACCAAGCCCTTGGTTTCCATACTGATCATGCATTGCTTAGACAGCTCATTACTACTATGCTACTGAGTCAGCCCTAATTTTTGATCAGTGAAACATTGTGGCATTTTTTTCAAATGATTTTGAGGAGAAGTTATAAAGACTTAAATAAACAAGTCATGTATCTTTAGCATGATAGATTGTATTCAGATAATATTGATGAACTACTTTCAATTGGGTGAATTGAGAATTGGTTTACACTTTAATTTGATGTGGAACAAGAGAGAAAAGGGAAGGAGCTGCTGTTAAGTTGAGGCAAAGATACCTTATATCAAAGGGGCTCAAGGAAAGAAAGGATTGCTGGGACGAGCAGTTAGTGTAATGGCTATGTCGCTGGACTCCCACATAGTCAACCATGGTTCATGTCCCAGACCTGGTGGCTTAAAACACACCTGGTGTGTGAGCGTGCGTGCCCAAGATCCCAAGAGGAGAATGGAGGAGAAGGGATTGCAGCGTGGCTACCCCCCCCCCGGGGGGGTGATTTCTCGTTTTCTATCTCTCTGTCTCTCTGTCTGGCAAGCACACGCGCCCTATAGCAAAAACCTCTAAAAAAAAAAAAAAGGTTGCTAAAGATTATTTTAAATTAAAAAAAGATAAAACTTATGATGTAGAAATCAGTTATATGCTAAAGACCACAAAACCCATCATTTACTTGTATTTTTATACGATTACCATTCCAGCTGGCAACTGTGCCTGTTTTTTACCTGTTCATTATGAAATTTTTAAAAATACAAAGTTATTATGAGTACAAAGACAACAATGAATATGTAAATCTAAAACAATAAAGTCACATAAAACTTGCTCAAATAATTAATCATAAATTTAGGCTAATACTATATTTCAAACTAGCAAAAATAATTTAAGAGAACAGTAGAGACTATTAGAATAATGCAAATCAGAATTAATAACTCAGAAACAACATAAATGGGGAAATTATCATCTGAAAATAGTATTGTTATTTTCAGAAAAGAGATGTAAAGAAAAACAATTTCAAATTTTAAAACAAAATTATAAAACACAAAAGATAAAAAACATTTAAAAAATCACATAGAATTCATTATGAGAAGTAAAAATTAAGAGAAGAAAATAAAAAATATTGAGAAAAAGCTTTAAAAATATTAGAGATAAATATATATACATATTATATAGTGTGTATATATAGTATACATAGTATATAGTATATATACTGTATATATTTTATATAGACTATAGTATAGTATACTATATATTATATACTATATATAGTTAATACATAATAAATAGTAATATAACATGCTATATTTATATACTATATATAGTTAATACATAATATATAGTAGTATAACATGCTATATATGGTATAGTGTATTATATATAGCATTGTATAATATGTATAGTATACTATATATACTTATATATACTATGTGCTATACTGTAGTATGTATATATTATACTAGAGTAGCTATACTATATTATATACTACTGTATATACTATATATACTACATACTATGTATGCACTCTATATACTATGTATACACTATACTAGTATATATTGCAGTGTATATACTATATGCTCTATATCAAGCATATACTATATTTACTGTATACTATTTAGTGTATACCATAGTATATATGATATAGAGAGTATATAATATAGTATACTATAGAATAGTATACATATATGTAAATATACATATAGGTGATACTATACTAATTTAGAAAAATATATTCTGTAGACTATAAATAAATAAGAAGATAGTTACCTTCCCAGTTTAAGAAGTAAGTTTAAGACTGGCACCCTTCAGTTTAAGGAAATGACAAATATACATCCTTTCCTAGTCATTTTGGACTTCAGAAAGCATAGATTTATAGACATACTTTAGGATTTAACCTTCTCATATGTAGAAAAGATTTTGTTCAAACTATGATAACCAATTAATGTTAATTCCAAAATTATTCTGTATAAATAAATAGAACTTGGTATTTCTTCTCAGGTTTCATAAACATGAATCTTGTTACAGTTTGTCTGAACTCTGTATACGTAGAAACAAAATTTGGATTTATAATGACTGGTTTTCCAAATTAGGTCTCCTTACTTTTCTCTATGATTTCATTACCCCATAATAATATATCATTTGATGTAATATATATGTTATTGCCCAACCTCTTCCTTCACCTTCCTGTGATATTACTACTCTTTCTCTCATTCTCTTGCCTTTTCTCTTCATTCAACTTTAGCCCTAGTTCTATGTATCCCATTACCTTTGCTAGTTACTCTACATAGAAGCACATATACAGGGCTGCCCTGTACTGTGGTTAAGGGAGCCACATCCCACATGGCCAGTTGCAGATTGAGTCCTGGTCTCAGTGATTTGAAAAAGACCTTGAGTGGGTATGTGGGTGTGTGTGCCTATAATTCTTACAATATGGAGAGATGAAGGAAAAGGAATTGCTATGTGACCACACCCCATGTGTGGGGGGTGCATGATTTCTCTCTCTTTCTATTTCTCTGTCTCTCTTTGGCAATTGACCTCTAGCAACTAAAAAAAAAAAGAAAAAGAAAAAGAAAAAGAAAAGAAAGAAAAAGGAAATACATATACATACATACACAGTGGGGTCAGAAAAACTAAAACAAGTGGACATGGAACAATGTTAAATGAAAAAATGTATTCACAGAGGTATTCATATAGTAGTATAACATGTATTAATCCAGAAATTAAGAGATGAAATACATTAATTGAAATTTTACTTTATTTCAATTTTAATTTTTTCTTTGAACTGTTTGCACTTATTTCCCAAGAAAATTTTTGCATTTAATAAATGGACTTCGGGGACCAGCAGTTGGTGTAATGGCTATTTTGCTGGACTCTCATTAGCTGACCACAATTCAAGTCCCAGACCTGGTGGCTTAAACTCACACCGGGTGCATGCACGTGCGTGTCCGAGATCCCAAGAGGATAATGGAGGAGAAGGGATTGCGGTGTGGCCATCCCCCCTCGGGGGGGGTGATTTCTTGCTTTCTGTCTCTCTGTCTCTGTCCTTCTGGCAAGTGCACATGCCCTATAGCAATAACCTCTTAAAAAAAAAGTCATTTCAAAATTAAATCAGTGTTAATTTTGCAAAGATGGCACAGCGTTTGGAATTTGTTTCTACATTTATACAACAATTACACTGGCAAAATATGTCTGATGTAACTATTTGGAATCCAATGAAATGTCAAATTCAGCTCTCGTACAAGAACAGGTACCCATTCCTCAACCCCAGTTCTGGTGCACGTAGTCCTGCATATGTTCATGGAGCAACCAGCATGCAGTTTGTGAGAGAGTAAGGAGAAAAAAAAATGCCCTTTATTTCTATGTTCTGGTCTCTGAATGCTGGCCCCATGATTTCTTTATTTTTTAAATAATTATTTATTTGTTTAATTCCATTTGTTATTATTATGATTTTAATTTGACTAGAGAGAGACAGGGAGAGTAAGGGAAAGCAAGAATGCAAGCCTTCAGATCTAGGATTTGAACTGTGTTCGACCATGTGGGAATGACTGACTTGTGGCCACCCCTGCTGGTGGCTCACTCTCACTCCACTTGTCTTCTTCCCCGTGAGTACCAAAGAGTTTAGTTTTAGTAGCAAACTAAAACAAACAAACAAACAAACAAAAGTGAGTTTTGTGGTATTTTTTGTGCTGTTTTGTTTTGTTTTTAACTTACCCCTCATTTCAAAAATTACTTTGGGGGACCTGCAGTTAGTGTAATGGCTATGTCGCTGGACTCCTATGTAATCGACTGTGTTCGAGTTCCGGACCTGGTGGCTTAAACATATGCTGGGTGTGTGTGCGTGCATGCCCAAGATCCCAAGAGGAGAATGGAGAAGGGATTGCGGGTGCTGATTTGTTTTGTTTTTAACTTACCCCTCATTTCAAAAATTACTTTGGGGGACCTGCAGTTAGTGTAATGGCTATGTCGCTGGACTCCTATGTAATCGACTGTGTTCGAGTTCCGGACCTGGTGGCTTAAACATATGCTGGGTGTGTGTGCGTGCATGCCCAAGATCCCAAGAGGAGAATGGAGAAGGGATTGCGGCGTGGCCATCCCCCAGAGGGGTGATTTCTCGCTTTCTGTCTCTCTCTGCCTTTCTGGTGAGTGCACACGCCCTATAGAAAAAACTCTCAAAAAAAAAAATTGCTTTGGGGATTTTTAAAAAAGAAAGAAAACAAGATATGAACAAAGAAAACAAGGTTAAGGTGTTAGACACAAAAACATATAAATGAGTGTGTCAGATTAAGTTATTAATAAAGCTGAGCCCTCAGGGTGCATGTCAGGAGATCCTGTCACTTGCCAACTGTAGTTAAAAATTGAGCTTTATATTTCCTAGCCCCCTAAGAAAAGAGAAAAACATATTGATGTACAAGATCCATATTGTAATAACAAAAAAGAATAAATAAAAGACAAAATTTGTTCAGATTATTACTTTTACAAAAACCTAAAATAAGATGTATTCTTGTTTCCTAGAGAGGGCTATGTAATTATTAAAACATGATAATGAAATTCTTACTATAAATACATAAACCAAAATCAAAAGGCTATTTTCTAATCTACTATGCAATGGATGTCTTTTGTATAACAACTAAGCACAATTTCATAAAGTCTAGTCAACTAGAAAGCTAAATAATTCTTTTTGAACACAAATATGATATGGCATCATGCAAATATGTAAGAAAAACTATTTACAAAGAACAACAGATTTCAGATTATACGGATAAACCTTGTGTTTATCTTTGACTAGTGTTTGGTTAGGAGCAGCAGCACGGAAGTTGAGTTTCCAGCCAAGAGTTAGGAGTGATGCTATTTCAGGTTGGCAGTTTATCAAGAAGGAAACAGAATTAGCATTTGCTAATGGAAGTTAGAAATACCTGTCAGAGTAAAGGTTTACCCAACTCTACTAAAGAAAGTCAGGAACATGAATTGGGAGTAGTAAGGCCTATATTCACTTGCAAAAGCACATTTTCTTCCAAATATTTTCACAATTACACATCAATAATCTTAATTAATCCTACTGTTCAAAATGAAAGGAAAATAGAGTGCACCCTGGAAGCTTATTTTATTATTTTCTACTACCACATTCATTCAATGATTGCCACAAATTTGAAACACACAGACCTTCTGTCTAGAATGAATATTAGCTCATAACTGTAATGTAGGAAGATGAATGTGGAAAATGAGTAACTTGAGAAGAAAAGAACTTCTTGGGAGACATGCAATAGAGTTGCTAATTCTGATATTGGGAAAAATCATTTAAAATGTTTTTGTACTCATACAAATTGCAATTTAATTTCAATATACATACTACAATTGTAGGCACTTCCAGGTATTTAAATAAATAAAGCAGGATAATTCATGTCTCATAAGCAAGTTCTGTTGTGTGTTTATGTTAAATACACAGCCTCCAATCATGGATTTCCAGCCTTCAGTTCACAAGCAGCTCTTGACTATAGATGCTGGATTAACACATTTTGCTTACAAGACTCATTCTCGTGAAACTGGAGCATGTAGAACAAAGACATCTTTATGCACTGACACATTTTGATATTTAGTTGATAATCTTAGCCAACTACCATTCAGATAATATGAATAATTGAATCATCAAAATATACTATGCTTACATGAATATTATTTGTGGCTTTTCTCTCCCTTGGGGTGGCCTATAACTGCATCATTCTAACTGCAGACTCTGTGCTTTCCATAGTCCTCTAAAAGGCATCCCTCTACTCTAAGGAGACCTGGGGATTTTCATCAACAAAGATAGCTCATTTATAGGCTTAGAACAAGCACAAAGCACAGTAAGAGCTGATGCTAAAATAGTTGGATCACATCTTCACAGAATTAAAGTAAGATTGGTAAAGAAGTATAAGGTATACATAAAAATATTTACAATAGTTAGATACTAATCCCCTTTTCTCCAAAAACAGCTTAATAAAAATGTCAGAATTCATGGCCTTAAATTATTTGGTACCAAAACATTATTGTAATGTAATTTTTTTCCCCAATGAGTTATATAACTAACTGATAGAAAAATTTTCATTTGTCATCAGACTTCAAAGGCACATACAGTTGGGTGAGGCAGTGGTGCAGTGGAAATGCAACTAGACCCTCTGGGGAAGGTCCTGGATTCTCAACCCAGGATCTCCCTAAACATAACAGGCACTGCCTGTGCACATGATCCAGGCTGGCAGAGATGGGTTGGGGGGATACCTCTATACCTCTCTCCCTATAGCATTCATTTTATCGTGAAAGAAATAAGCAAACTTTTCAAAAAGCACATGGTGGCTTACAGAAAACTGTGAGGGTTCTATTTCTAATTTTAATAATTTGTGTTAGTATATAGCTATATTATATCAACTGAGTAATCATTTATACTTTCTCATGTTGGGTATAAACAACTGAAAGAAAGCCATTTTTATGTTGCCAACCAAACTTTTTGAACACTAAGTGTATTGTCTACCACCATAGATAATATTGGGTCATGGGAAAAGTCATGGCACATAGAAAAACACAACATGGGGACCAGCAGTTAGTGTAAGGGCTATGTCACTGGACTCCCACATAGTCAACCGTGGTTCACATCCCAGACCCAGTGGCTTAAAACTCACGCCAGGCGTGTGTGATGCATACCTAAGATCCCGAGAGGAGAATAGAGGAGAAGGGATTGCGGCATGGCCATCCCCCTTGGGGGTTGGTTTCTCACTTTCTGTCTCTCTGTCTCTCTCTGTCTGTCTGGCGAGCACACGTGCCCTATAGCAAAAACCTCTAAAAAAAAAAAAAGAAAGAAAAACATGTCATGACTTTTTCCATGACCCAATAGTTATCTGTTATATCTATCTGTTGTATAAATAAGTTAAGGATAATACTTATAACCAACACCCAACAAAATTTTTAAAAGTTGAAAGTATGTATGTATGTATGTACTCATCTACAAATTCTACAAGGTAAACATATTCCTATAATGAGCACCCAAATAAAAGAACTAATTCCATTACTAGCACCTGGAACCCCCTGCCTCCTTTCTAGTCATTTCTTTTTAACTCCAGAACCATGAGAAGTGAAATCCTATCATTAAAACTGTGAAGTCTGTGGTATTTCATGAGTTGTCTAAAGCCATTACGCTAACTGCTGATCCCTTTAAAATTTTTTTGATAGAGTTTTTGCTCAAACAAGAGTTTAGTTTAAATATGATCTAGTTCTGGGGGGCAGCAGATGGCATGGTGGTAAAGGCAACCACATGGCTGACCACAGCTCAAGTTCTAGACCTAGTGACTTGAAAATCACATAGGGCATCTGTGCTGTGTGTGCCCAAAATCTCAAGAGGATAACGAAGGAGAAGTGATAGTGACGTGGCCATCCCTCACTGGGGGAATGTGTGCATGTTCAAAATCTCAAGAGGGAGATTAAATGGAGGAGAAGGGATTGCAGCTGTCTTCCACTGAGGTGCTTTCTCACTATCCCTCTCTGTCTCTCTCCTGTGAGCCTAAGAGTACTGTGGTCAATTATGAAACTTCACCTTAAAACCCTTCTCAGTTAAATACTAAAATGATTTTTAAAAAGAAAGACACAGTATAGAATTCGAGAGGTGGACTAAACACAGGGCAGCTGGATTTACTCAAAACTGAAAATTCGCATAGTTCAAGTCTACTGGAGTCTGAATAGCCAGCTGCTTATGATAACTTTCAGACATAAGAAAGAGTCTGCATACCCTAAAAAATATATTAAAGCAGAAAATTATATTTCAGTCTCAGCTATTATTTTTATATGCAACTGATGAAATATCATAAAAAAGGCAATTCATGAGAAGCAGAAAAGTGTGACCTACAATAAACACATAGAATGAAAGCCACGGTTGATATAATTACTGAAACTAGCAAAGACTTTAAAATCACTATCAAAATATATTATGGAATATACTTGACAATATCAAAATAAAGGGTAAGAAATAAACATTTCAAGAGAAAAATGGAAAATCTGAAAAAGAACTAGAAAATGTAGTATCAATAAAAATATAATGGGATAGATTTCAAAGCAGTTTGCCCACAACAAGAGAAAGGAAGAGAAAACTTGAAGGGCAGATCAATAGAAATTTTCTTAACTGACTTTAAGTGAGGAAAGATATTGTTAGATATTGTGAGAAATGAAAAGAATCGTTATTCTCAGGTACAATATCAAAAAATCTGACATCATTGTAAGTGGTCACTTTTAAAAAAGAGATACAATGGAGTAGAAAATAACTGTACAAATGAAAGGCCAAAATTTTCCAAATTTGAACAAAAACAGCAACTTACTATCATAAGAAACGTGATTCTCCTTGAGCTACATGTGACTGATAGGATGTGGGTTATTTCAGGTTTATTCTGCTAAGATTCATAGACCTACCCATTTTTATCTATTCCTACTGCACCGAATCATTCAGGAAACTTTTTTGTTTGGGATTTCTTTCCTTTTATTTTTCCTCCATGAGTGAGAGAGACGGAGACAGAGAAGCAGGTGATGTAGGAAGCTGGGGTGCATGGACCCAATACCCAGTGCAGGAACACCAGCGAACCTGTTTTTTTTTTTTTTTTTTTTTTTAGTCTCATAATCACAGAGGAGTAGAGATATGGACACACAGAGGGGAGGGCAAGCAGAGGTTTTTGAAGACAGAACAGCTCCCAGGCAGGCTGGGAGAGGCCCAGGAAAATAGGTTGCAGAAGAGGAAATGAGGCTAGGGGTTTTAATCTCATTAGGAAGGGCTTTGTTTGGGCTTGTTCTCAGGAGGAGCTTGTGCACATGTTCCCTGTTCCCCTATTTTTCTAAATCTGAGATGAGTATGAAGATCAGGAGACTCTCTTTGCCTAAAAACTTTGGGCCATAAAGACCATTACTTTTTTCCTGGAATGGTGGGTGGTGGGCAGGAAAAAGCCTTTGTATTAGGCCCATCCTTAAGTCACTGCTGCAAGCCCTTTCTGGTATATGACCTGTGAGGGAGGTTACAATTGCTGGTTCCATTTGGAGTCTACCCTTAGAGGCAGGCAATAAAGGAGAAAGTAATTAGATTTTTAAAGAAGCTGGATACAGCTGGCTTGGCATGACCTTCTTGTCATCTTTCTATCATGGTTCTCCTGGTGCCCTTCCTAACTAACTTCCACCTCACAGGTACCCCAATGTGGTTCCCAGGCAATGATCCATTCCCAGCCTCAACCAGCCCCAGATCAGGGGCACCTGGCATGTTCAGGGAGGTCTCAGCCTCTGGACACAAACTGAAACTTTCCCATGTGGTCAGCTTCACAGTGTGTGGTGTTACCACTATGCCACTGATCAGCTCCAGGCAGAGAATCACAGTCCCTTGCAAAGCTTGTGCTCCAGCTGAAAAATGAGGCTCTTATCCACTCTTCCTCCCTTCTCCTTCACTCCACTGTTGTGACCCTCACACTTTGAAAGTTTCTTTAGGTATTATGTGTCAAGACTGTGAAGTCTGTGGTATTCTTAAAAACCCACAGCAATATTTTGTATTCTCTCTGATGTCTCCTGCCCTCCTTTATTCTGAGCATCTGGAAATTAAGTGGCTACTGTTTCTTTCTTGATTTCTTGAAAGCTATATTTTGTAAAGTAAAAATGAAACTCTTGGACTGGTTCTAATGACCTGGTGCTTGAGGCAGCCCAATCCCACATGTCTGAGTGTAGGGTTGGAGTCCTGAACCTGGAAGCTTGAGAAAAATGCTAGATACATGTACAAGTGTGCTTAAAACTCCAAAAGGAGGAAGAGATGGAGAAGAGATTATGGCATGATTATCCCCCATTTGGGATTGCTTTCTTCTCTCCCTATCTCTTTCTGTCTCTCTCTGGTGAATGCTAACATAGCTACAGGATATATTTCTTTAGGATAGCTCTTATTTTGGACCCTGTTTGCAAAGTCATCCTTGAATGTTGCTGTCATAGGATGGGAGAGTGTTGAGCTGCATTGTAAAGTCCATGGTTCTTTGGGTCCAGATCACTAAAATTAGAAACTTGTCCTTAGGTGCAAAATAAAGCTATGACCACAATAAAAGTAGGTAGAAAAGAGAATTTAATAAGAAAAAACGATTTTAGAAAAGAAGTACACCCAAAAGACCTTTGGGCGGGCAGGCTGCTAGATAGCAACTTCTGTGTTTGGAATTGGTTTAAGTGTTATTTTTATTACTAGAGATGATCATGAATATTTAACAGTGGGAGGTCTGTCATATTATTTATGTCCTTTGTTTAAGTTCCTTGGTGGCTTTCTCATGCTTGTGCACCTCTCTCACAGGCGAAGAATTTGAGGAATTTGATTACCTAACTCCTCATGCCCAGTGTGAGCCATGATGCCTAATTAGGATAGACTGCCCAATTAGTTTATTGCCCCAGTGGGAATCAGAATGTTGACCAAAAATGTCTGATTGGGTCTTTTTGTATTTATGAGGGATGATGAGAGGGAAATTTACAATCATCCCTATGTATCTTCCTCAGGTACCAAGAAAGAACAATGGTATTTGCCTTCCCTTCCCGGTACCGAGATGGGTGTGAGGAATGCACCTCATGGAGGGTCTGGTCGTAACTCCTGATAAATTGTGACTGATGTGACATGTGTCCTTCTGCTATTCTCTCAGGGCTGCACACTCATTACTAGCTAACTGCTACCACATTACCACTGCCATTTTTTTTTTAACTTTTCTTTTATTAAGGGGCCAGCAGGTGGGGGTGGCAGTTAAGGTGCTAGACTAGGTGACTTGAAAATCATACCAAGCATGTGCATACATGCCCAAAATCCTGAGAAGAGAATGGAAGAGAAGGGATTGTGCATGGCTCTAAGGGATGATTTCTCAGTCTCTCTCTTTCTCTGGTGAGCACATGCCCCCTATGGCAAAAACTTAAATAAATGAATGAATAAATAAATAACTCACTCAAATAACTGTGCATTGACTCATTTCCTTAGTCAGTAATTTGAAATAATAGTCATATTTATTTAAGGCACTCACTGAGAGCTGAATGCCTTAAATGCTCCAGCTATGTGATCTGGAGAGCTATGGATATAACAGATATGGGGAGGGGAATAGAAAAGAAGAGAAAATGAAGGAGAGAGGAAAGAAGAAGAGAAGGAAGGGAATGAGAGGAGAGAGTAAGAGAAGAGAAAGATCTGAAAAATATTCAAATATATTAGCTCAGTTGTATAGAAACTGCTATCATATTAATATAACAAAGCTTCTATTAGAAACCCAACCTGGGGCTGGCTCTGAGGCTAATGGTTAAGGATACTGGATCCCACATGGCTGACTGTAGTTCAAATCCTGGCCCTCAGCAGCTTTAGAAACATGCTGAACATGTGTGCATGCTTAGAAATCCAACAGAATGAAGAGATAAAGGGGAAGGAGTTGTAGTGTGACCACCCTCCATGAGGAGCATGCTTTCTTCTTTTCTCCATATCTCTGATAAGTAAATAGACCCACTGAGAATTCAAAAAAAAAGGAAAGAAAGAAATCCAACCTGAATACATGAATACATAAAGGAATGCCTTTTACAAACATGCAGAAAGTAAATTTTTCCAGTATAAGTGCTTTGTGAGTAGAATCTGGCTAAATAGCCAAATCCCAAAACAGAGTCTATTTTATTAAAAAAAAAAAAGAAAGAAAGAAAGAAAGAAAAAAAAAATAAAAACATTGGGGCCAGCAGGTAGCATGAAGCTGAAGGTACTGGATCCCACATAGCCAAATGCATGGTTTGAGTCCCAACCCAGTGGCTTGAAAATTACGCCAGGTGTGCATGATGTGTGCCCAAAATCTTGAGAGGAGAAAGGAGAAGGGATTACAGTATGGTCATCCCCTTGGGAGGTGATTTCCAACTTTCTCTCTCTCTCTCTCTCTGGCTAGAGAATGCACCCTATAGCAAAACTTGGTTAATTAATTAATACTGAACAAACAGTAAAGTATTCATTACAGACAAGAAAATTAGGCTTAGGTAAGTGTCTTTTTTTTTTACTAGCTAAATCTGCATTAGAATGAGAAAGATGCCTTATTTGTTTCTAGTTTACTATTTTCTTATCCATTTTATCCTTTAAATACAAGCTTCAAAGCAGCTAGTTGGTCTCACAAGACTACTTTTAATGACTCTGAAAATATTTGACTAATCTTGCTCTTATTGTGTCAAAGAAAATAGCTTCAATTCATCTCTTGCTTATTTTCTTTGCTCTGTGGATATTGCCTTTTCTTGTATTTAGTTAGAGTTTTAAGCCAGAGACTGGTTTTTCTGGTTGAAAGACATCTGCTAATCTGTGCAGAAACTGAAACACAGAAGACTTACCAACCACTTCAGGCAAAAATAAAGGGGAGGGAGGACTTCCCTGAACAGAATACAATCCTTGCTCACAAACCATCACAAGCAGTTTGTTCAGAGGAAATCAATGCAGTTCTCAAGCCAATACCTCAATAACTTCATCTCCACTCTCTTCCAGAGAACAAATTACATTGGACCATGGGAAACTGAGCATGATAAAAATGAAGGAAATTTCAAGCAGTAAAAGACACTGGGGTATGTAATTCATGTCTTGTTTTGTATAATACTGGTAGGAACCAGGTTTTTTTTCTTTTTTAAAAAACATTATTTTATTTAACTTTATTTATTTACTTATTTTTTTTTTTAATTTGACCAGAGAGGGAGGGAGGAAGGGAGAGAGAGAGAGAAAGAGAAAGAGAGAGAAAGTGAGAAAGTGAGAAAGCAAGCTGCCAGGTCTAGGACTCGAACCGTGGTGAGTCATGTGGGAGTCCAGAGTCCTTAACCACCATGCCACCTGCTGGCCTCAGGAACCAGTTTTGATAGTGTTATGATCTTTCTTTGATGGTTTTACAAAAATACTTTATCTTGTGGTAATTGAATTGTTAAGTGTTCTTACTGAGAAAACAAAAATTTATAAACTGTTCTGACTCAATACCTAGAAGAATCCTTTATAAAGTAATTTTCACTCAGTAAATTTTATGAATAAAAATTTAAACTATACATAAATTTTCATTACATTCTAGTTTTTTTTTTCTTGTTGATGTTTTTATTTCTAGATAAACTCAGCTATGGATAAAGACATTCTGAAAAATGTAATTTATAAGAGAAAGATAACTTATTAGTGGTTTTAAATCTTTTTTATGGAGGGAATAGTTAGACCATTATTATCAACCTAATAAATTCATGTTTTAGGTTATAAATTAAATCATACAATTTAATTTTAAAAAAATAGTTACAATTTTGTACAATTCCAAATATAAGTACCCAATTTAAAAAATGGTGAAAGATTTGAACAAGTACTTTATTAAAAAGGACATGTAATGGGTCAACAGGTGGAGTGTTAGTTAAGGTGTTGAATCCTACATGACCAACTCTGCTGATTTGAGTTCTGGACCTGGTGGCCTGAAAAACATGCTGGGTGTGTATACTTGCAGGCTCAAAATCTGAGAGGAGAATGGAGAAAAAGCAATTGTGGTATGACCATCCTCCCTGGGGGGAGGGAGTGATTTCTCACTTTCTCTTACTCTGGCAAGTGCACATGACCTTTGGCAAAAATGAATACATAAAAGAGATACATAATGATCAGTAAACATATGAAAGTGTTCAATTTCATCAAACCTCAGAAAAATGTCAACTGTAGGTCTAAGTATGTCTACCTAGAAGAATGACTCATAAGACAAGCACAGAAAATGCCGGTAATTGATAAGTGTGTGAAACCACTGAAATTCTCATACACTTACATACAAATTGGTACAATCCCAGCTAACCTATGGCAGACCTACTAAAGGGAAAACAGCTAGTATATTCCTTTTGAATGTAATTCCACTTGGTTTATTCACCAAAAGATAAGTTAAAGAATGTTCGTAGCAGTATTATTTGAAATTTCATGAAATTGCAAATGAATAAATATTTATAGACATTAAAATAAAGTTTTATGTTTCCAAAATGGCTGGCACTTTTATGTTTATAGGCTGCCCTTTAACCTAGATATTACAGGAGCTGAATCCCAAAAAACTGACTGCAGTTTGAATCCTAGTCTTCATGACTTGAAAGACATGTTAGAACTTGTATGTACATGCCCCCAAATCCCATCAGGAGGGAGAAATACAGGAAGAGGAATTATGGCATGACCATATTCCACTGGGGAGTGCTTTATCCCTCTCTCTCCCTCCCTGTCTCTCTCTGGAAAGCATTTATACCTTCTGGCAATTTGTTTCTGAAATGGATTCTCAGCAATATAGGTGAACAAATGATGACTTTAGCTAATAATATGAATGAAACACATGCAAGCACAATATTAATTGAAAGGAGCCATAAACAAGTAAATATGACATGATTTCAGGGCTGGCCCCATTGCTCAGTGGTTAGGTACTATACATTAAAAGCCAGATCTTACATGACTGACCACAGTTTGAATCCTGGCACCAGTTCTTGGAAACATCCTGAATACATGTGTGTGTGCCCACATCTTAATGACATAGAGAAAAGGAATAAAAGAGTTTGTGACATCACCATGCCTGTTGGGGAATGCTTTTTTTCTCTGTCTCTGTCTCTCTTTCTTGTGAGTAACATGCCCTCTGACAACAAATAAATAAACAAATAAATAAACAAACATACATATTCCAGGACTCCTCTTCATATGTAGAGAATCACAAGTCATGAAGATGAAGCTTGGAGGTATGTATTGTTAAAAGGAAAAAAAAAAGACAATTCAGTGCAGTTTAATTGAGCAAATCCTACCATAATTCAAATTGGGCAGTTTCCAGATGGAGCAACATCAGGTAGCCTCATGGTCAGCTTGGTATTATAAGTTCCAGAAAGGGAAAGTGATGTGTACAGGAATGGTAAGGTGATGTACAAAAACAAAAAGAACAAGGCAGAGAAACAATTTGGGTTGGTTATATTCTGAAATTTGTGTTAACACAGTTTAAAAGGAGGAATGTCTGTGATTAACTGAAGTCTATCTGCCATGATTGGCTGTAACCTAACAAAAAGAAAAAAAAAATAGCTTTATCTAAGTGAAGTAGCAGTTTAGGGGCCATTTTCAATATATTTTAACATAATTTTAATGACGATATGGGGACTGGCAGATGACATAGATTACGTAG
Organism: Tupaia belangeri chinensis; assembly: GCF_000334495.1. Taxonomy (NCBI): domain Eukaryota; kingdom Metazoa; phylum Chordata; class Mammalia; order Scandentia; family Tupaiidae; genus Tupaia; species Tupaia belangeri. The sequence goes on from NW_006159584.1 coordinate 1,011,262, forward strand.
CTGGACTCCCACATGGCAGACCATCATTCAAGTCCCAGACCTAGTGGCTTGAAAATCACACCAGGCACATGTATGTGTATGCCCAGGATCCCAAGAGGAGAATGGAGAAGGGATTGTAGGTGGCTATCTGCCTGGGTAGGTGGTGGGGGGTGATTTATCACTGTTTCTCTGTCTGTCTCTCTCTCTCTAGTGAGTACACATGCCCTAAGGCAAGCCCCCACAAATAAAATCCCAAAAAAACAAGAAGATATGATTTCATTTATATAAAATATAAACACAATATATGTAAGTCAGAATAGTGGTGACCTTGAGCAGGAGGAAAGGCTGCTCAGTGGTACAGCAGTAATACCGTGCTCTGTGAGGTTAACCTGCATGGTAAGGTTTCAGGTTTGTATCTGGAGACCTCCATAAGTATGCCAGTCATGTGTGAGCCCATGATCTGGCCTGGTTGAAGCTGGGAGGGGATCCAGATTGTGGACCCTGTTGAGGGTGCTGTCTCTGTCTCTCTCACAGAAAAAAGAAAAAGAGACATGTTACAATTACAAAATGTGCCCTTTTGTGAATGAAAGTTACAAGCCAATAAATTGTTTAAAGTAAGTAATCATTTGGCAAAAGTAAAACCATTCACGTTAGTATGGAAACAGTTGTATTCTCAGAACAGTTTTGGTTTTGTGTTTGCACAAAAATCATAGAAGAAAGCATTAACCATACCATCTGATTAGTTTTACTATGTTTGTATCTGAATTTAAATGAATCTAGATGCATGGTGGTTTTCCACATTATCTTCTGTACTCATGCCAAGAGAACACCCTGTGATATGGCACTATATAGTAACAGGTAAAAATGTAACAAATGAGCAAAAAATTATTTTTAAACATAACTTTGCTGAGAGCAATATTCTTACATGTAATCATTTCTCATTATTATCTGGTCATTTTTAGTGAGTTGAGCATGTTGAGTTGTGGGTCAGCAAAGGGTGTACATGGGTGAGTTCTGTTCACTAATACTTCATAGACTGACTTGTCGATCACAGTTTAACTGCTTCTAGTAGTGACGATGCAATGATTTCCTTTATATAATTTGTTTTCAATACCAAAGTCTTAAATGTATTGCTCCAAGGGCTAGCTATGATGCACAGACATAATTTTCTTAAGATTCCAAGTGTTTCAAAGTAGAGAAAGTATTTTATTCTGAGTTATTCCAATTTTTAAAAAGCCAGTATTTCTTGTTTTTCTTGAAAGAGCGAGCAGTTTGACATCGTTAGACCTATACTTCTACAAAATCAAAGAAGCTTAATATGAGTAAAGGCTGCCCTCTTGAGAAAGTACAATGAGCCTTTCATTTTTAAACTTTCTTCAAGATGCCTTATTAACTAACTCTTCAGTAGTGATGCCCAAAACCAGTTGCATTTATTGCTTTTTTTTGAACAACTACATTTTTTATATTAAAAAATTATTCTCTATTACAGACTCCCCATCATTAAAAAACAAGAAAAGTAAAAGCATACTTAGAGGCTGCATATTTCTTAGAACATCGGTGAAAATGCTGTTGAGAGCACAGGGAATTAGTTAGTCCATGACTTGAGTTGTGTCTTTCCACAGTGTCAAGGCTTTATTTACATCAAACTTCTCTAAACACATGCAAGTAGAGCAGGGTAAAGGACAGGGAATTGTGAGCCTGCTTTAGGCCAGTACCTGCAGCACACTATGAGGGAGGTCTGCTATGACAGTCAGTCCAAGGCCATCACCAGCATAGAGCCATCAGCATGAATCCTCTTTCAACCGTTGCCTCAGCAGCCATTGCCATCACTGGTTCTGAGAGAGAGGACTGTCTGAGTTACTCTTATCCGGGTATCAGTGCCTCTAGATATTAGCAGGAGAGCTACAAAGCGCGTGCTCCAGCAGCTGCTCCAGTTTGAGGGGAGCTGCAAAGTGAGTGCCAAGCACAGCAACCTCTCTGGTTCACACAAAGAAAATGACCAGAGAGTGAATAGCATAAAGCTATCTAAGTGCCCTGCTTATATGCCTCTTTGCCAAGGCAGTGCCCTGTGTCATGTGTTCTTATCTTTGTGACTGTCTGGTTATCGTCCTGTCATGGCTTGTGGTGATAGCAGTTTAGCTGAGCAGGTCTGACAGGCCTTTCACACAGGTCTGCAAAAGCAGTCAAGTTGTTTAAGAAGGTCCACAAAACCAGTCAGGAAAACATGTTTGTTAAAATTTGTTATTTTGGGGACCAGCAGTTAGCGTAATGGCTATGTCGCTGGACTCCCATGTAGCCGACCGTGGTTCACGCCCTGGACCCAGTGGCTTAAAACTCACACCAGGCGCGTGTGTGCGCGTGCCAAAGATCCTGAGAGGAGAATGGAGGAGAAGGGATTGTGGCGTGGCCATCCCCCATGGGGAGGGATTTCTCGCTTTCTGTCTCTCTCTCTCTCTCTCTCTCTCTCTGCCTGTCTGGTGAGTGCACGTGCCCTATAGCATAAACCTCTCAAAAAAGAAAAAAAAATTGTTGTTTTGAAGACTGTGGTATTGGATACTTAGCACGAGTAAGGCCATTTATGAGCATTTCTCTATACACACATTTCTCTTTTGTTTCAAGGGAAGACTTTTTAAAGACTTGTAAAAAGTAAACTAAGATTATCTCAATCATTTACTTGCTGAACACTTAGAAAGAGGTGAGCATTTGAGATTTGTTCTGTAGAAATTTTTTAGACCTCACAAGGAGTGTCTTTGCTTTAACTCAAATGAGTTTATAGAGAAAAGAGATATAGGGGAAAAAGAACACTTATGAGAAATGTATAATGCCTCCCTTGTGAAAAGATGAAAAACAAGGAAGATCTGGAGACACCAAAAGAAAATAAAAACTAATCTAAAAATGACTACAGGAAAAGAGTTTTTGCCTTAATTTGTCCTTAATAAAGAACTCAAGTGGCATGACTGGAATGTACTGATAAAACAAAGTTATAAAATCTCCTCTAGGTAAATAGGAGAAAAGAGAAAAAGGAAAAAAATAATAGTTGCAAGAATACTCTTGAAAATGAGAGTTCACATTTTGTTTATATAGTGCTACAAACAAACTTCCTTATATGTTTAATTTCACCTAGAATTCCTACTCAAATCAACTGACTCTGAATACAATCAGAAACCTATCAAAGTTCTGTATCATGAGGTTCCACATTGACCTTCAGTAAAATCATTCACAGATCTACCCTAATAAGGAAGTTCTAGAGCTTTTCAGGCAAACTTACTAATCATATTGTTTATGGCACCAGCAGATGGCATGATGGCTACATCACTGGACTCCCACATGACCCACAGTGGTTCAAGTCCTGGACCAGGCCACTTGACACTCACGTCAGGCACATGTGCATGCATGCCAAATTCCTGAGAGGATAATGGAGAAGGGATTGCAGTATGGCCACCCCCCTGGTGACAGTTTCCTCTCTGTCTCTATAATGATTAAAATGCCCTATAGCAAAAACCTCTCAAAAAGAAAAGAGAGAAAAATTCATTGTTTAGGAATAGGCAATACAGAAAAATATTTTAGATATAGTAGCACTATGAGTTTGAAAACTGCTCTTCCAAATGTATTTAAAGTTGAATCATAAATTGTAAAGAAAAAGGTATATTATTTTGCTGATTAATTATTTAAATAAATATAATATAAACATTTTAAATTATGACTTTCTATGACAGTTGATTAAATCCTATTTTGCATGCTTTATGCCGACAATCTTGTGGGATGACTTCTGCAATGTCCAGGTTCTTGGTAAGAATCGAATGAAACGTGCCAATAGTGAAAGCAAACGATAGTTGAACTAAAAGCAAAAGCACACTCTGGAGAGGTGAAGTGGTCCTGAGTGCAAGAGAGAAAGAGTGACTCAAGGCCCAGAAATTACATTCTGTGAGGTTTATCGTTTTTAAATCTAGGTAGTGTTGTAGTGTTGGTTAATCATTGACTGGGCCCACTGATTGTTCTCATCTCATTGGCTCATTGGCTGGGCCCTCTGATTCATCTCATTGGCTATATCAAATGTGGCTTAATCAGTTGAAAATCCCCCACTGGAAATTTCCTGCCTACTTTTCCTTGGATGGGAAATTAGACAATCTGCCCTAATTAGTTTTTCTATCTAGTCACTAGGCAGAAGCTCCAGCCCCCTTACTCACTTCCATTTTCTAGCTTCTCTCCTTCCTAAATACACAGTTGAACTTTAGGGTTACTAAGCAAGCATCCAGAACATTCTCTGTTGTCATGCAGGACTTTACATCAACTGGTAATTACTTTATTGGCATCTTTTGCATGAATAAAGAAATAGGATACTATGAACATCTGTATACCAAGAAACAAGATAATCTGGATGAGATGAACATATTCCTGGACAAATATAATCTACCTAGATTGAACCAGAAGAATATAGAAAGTCTGAATAAGCCCATAACAAGACAGGAGACTGAATCAGTAATAAATAACCTCCCAATGAAGAAAAGCCCTGGCTCTAATGGATTCACCTCTGAATTCTACAAAACTTTCAAAGAATACTTAACCCCCATCCTGCTCAAGTTATTTCTAACGATCCAAAAGGGTGAATCTCTCCCTAATTCATTCTATGAAGCCTCTATCACCCTTATCCTTAAAACAGATAAGGACAGGACAAGGAAGGAAAACTATAGACCAATATCCCTGATGAATATAGATGTGAAGATTCTCAACAAGATACTAGCAAACCATATCCAACAACTTATAAAAAAAGATTATACATCATAATCAGGTAGGTTTTATTCCAGGAATGCAAGTTTGGTTCAACATTTGCAAAACCATAAATGTAATACACCATATTAATAGGAAGAAAGATAAAAACCATATGGTCATATCGACTGATACAGAAAAAGCATTAGATAAGATACAACATCCCTTCATGATCAAGACTCTCAGCAAAATTGGCATAGAAGGGTCATTTCTCAACACAATAAAAGCTATCAATGAAAAGCCCATAGCGAACATCATACTCAATGGAGAAAAGCTGAAAGCTTTTCCACTAAAAACGGGTACAAGACAAGGTTGCCCACTTTTCCACTCCTCCTAATATAGTACAGGAAGTCTTGGCCAATGCAATCAGAAAAGAGGAAAAAATAAAAGGGATTCAAATAGGAAAAGAAGAGGTGAAACTGTCTCTATTTGCAGATGATGTGATTGTATACTTAGAAGATCCAATGTTTTCCATGAAAAAAATTCTGGAAGTAATACATGAATACAGTAAAGATGCAGGATACAAAATTAATATCCAGAAATATGTAGCATTTCTATATACGAACAACAGGCAGACTGAGATAGAACTGAAAAAGTTGTTCAATTTACCATAGCCACAAAAAGTATAAGATACTTAGGGGTAGGGACCAGCAGTTAGCCTAATGGCTATGTTATTGGACTCCCACATAGTCAACTGTGGTTCGAGTCCCAGACCCAGTGGCTTGAACTCACACCAGGCACATGTGCATGCCTGCCCAAGATCCTGAGAGGAAAATGGAGGAGAATGGATTGCGGCGTGGCCATCCCCCCCGGGGGTGATTTCTTGCTTTCTGT
>NW_006159584.1:1018120-1078521 GCF_000334495.1 Tupaia belangeri chinensis
GTATGGCTGAATGGATTGAAAAACTGTGGCACATATACTCTATGGAATACTATTCAACCATTAATAACAAAACCCTGGCTTTTGACAGAAAGTGGAAGAATATGGAAGATTTGCTGCTGAGTGAAGCAAGTCAGGCTATTAAGGAGAGACATTGTATGTCCCCACTTAATATATACCAAATGTCCACACTCTATAACTGAGACTGACGGGCTAAAGGATGTATAAACACAAGATGTGGATGTGAATGCCAGATGTGGTGTGTGTGGAGGAGGGATACAAAGACAGCATTGTTGAGACAGGGAGGTAGTGTTGTTATATTTTGATCAACTCAACTGGGGAGAAATGTTCATATATTGAAATGATCACCTTGTAAGCTAAATAATGTGATTTAATGTATTAAAAAAGTAAATAAAAATAAATAAAGAATTATTTATTTATGGACCAGCAGTTAGCGTAATGGCTGTGTCGCCGGACTCCCCTGTAGTCAACTGCAGGTCGAGTCCTGAATCCAGTGGCTTAAACTCACGCCAGGCACATGTGCATGCATGCCCAGGATCCTGAGAAATCACCCCTGGGGGGATGATTTTTCGCTTTCTATCTTTCTTTCTCTCTCTGTCTTTCTGGCGAGCACAAGTGCCCTATAACAAAAAAAAAACAAAAAACAAACAAAAAAAAAAAACCACCTCTCCAAAAAGAGAGTTACTTATTTAATTAAATTATTATTATTATTAATTTTCCAATTCACTAGAGAGAGACAGAATAAGTTTAAATTAGTATTGTTATTATTATTATTATTAATTTTCCAATTCACCAGAGAGAGACAGAATAAGAGAGAAAGAGTAAGTGAGAAAGCAAGCTGCCAGGTCTGGGACTCAAACCACAGTTGGCCACGTGGGAGTCCAGCCCTCTCTTTTAATCACAGTCTCATTTAAGAAACTGACAGCATCATGACATGTCATTTACCCTAGCCTAGATTCCATATATACATACACGTGTATGTGTGTGTGTGTGTGTGTGTATTTATCTATCTATAGTATTTGTTAACTTTTCAGAGTAACTTCTTACCTACTGTTATACCACTTTATCACAGTAGTCTCACCAACTCAATAAAACAGCAATTGTTTCTGCTTTACCTATGAAGAATCTGAGATAGGCAGAAATTAAGTGGGTAATCTAAGAACACAAAGATACATGTAGATTTAAACCTAAACAGAAACCTCTATTATTTAATTCAGTGTTTCTTCCATTCTGTTTATCATCTCTGAAGACCTTTGGTATTGTGTGAGAATGTGTTCTTTCTATTGGGATCTCTTTGAAATTAAGTTCATAATCTAATAATGGTTAAGAACTCTTTAACTTCCAAGTTATTCTTTTTTTAATCACCGAAAACGCACTCAAAAATCACGTAAAAACGTCAATGGAGTCAAGCGACAATAGAGTGCAAGACTTATTTTTGCAGTGTTATTTGATAAATTCTAGTATGTTATGGTTTTAGAAATTGCTTCATTGTAATATAAAGTCAAATATACTTCCAAATAAAGCTTGATATATCTTATTTTCATATCACCACATAAAATTTCCAACCTGAAGGAATAAGTTGGACCCCACACACACACATAGCATGCAGTGCTCTTTTATGAAATCTCTTTCAAATTCATGTTTCCATAGTTCTCATCTTTATCACTTATTTTAGACCAGTTTTGGTTTTCATAAATAAAAATCACTCATTTTAGTGCATTTACAATGACATCTTTCTTCTTGAACCACATTGTTTTTCTAAAATCTGTTTTCCATTTAAATTGGTTCATATGTACTTATACAGAAATAGGAAACTAAAAGCATGTGTGAATGGCAAGGAGTGGAGGGTTGGTGCTGTACATGCATTTGAAATTTTATTCAAGTTCTAATACTGAATATATTTGTGATATGATATAACTTCACTTCTAAAAGCTAAGTTTAGGAGAAAAGGATTTTGCTTGTAATTTTTTATGGAAATAATTTTAGGTTACTTTGAAGATCAGTGTCTTGAGCTTTCCAATTCAAAGCTCAGCCTTCTTATTCAAGTTCTGTTTGTACACTTTGGAGTATAAAATCTCCATCAATAAACATTACAAGAATGATTTTTACATTAATGAGTAGGATATTATAATCACACTAAGCTGGATCATCCAACACATTTATTTAATTATAAAGAGCCCATACATATTCTTTCCTGTGGAACTGGAAATGCAACTTGTACAATGACTTTTTTTTTGATACTCAAAAAGAGCTTTAAGCTGAAATATTAAAAATGTTTTACAAATACAATTCCTTGTAAACCTCAGTGAGGTTTGCTGTGGGTTGCTGAGAGGTTTGTGTCTGAGTAGGGTGTGCTGTGGGTCTCAGTGAGGTTTGCTGTGGGTATCCATAAGGTTTGTGTCTGAGTGGGGTGTGCTGTGGGTCTCAGTGATGTGTGCTATGAGTTAAAGTGGGGTGTGCTGGTGGGTCTCAGTGAGGTTCATGTCTCAGTGTAGTGTGCTGTGTGTCTCAGTGTTGTGCTGTAGGTCTAAGTGATGTGTGTGATGGTCTCACTGAGGTGTGCTGTGGGTCATAGTGGAAGATGCTATAGGTTAAAGTGGGGTGTGCTGTGGATCTCAATGAGGTATGCTGTGGGTCTCTGTGAGGATTGTGTCTGTGTGGGGTATGGTATGTGTTTGTTTTGTACTGTGGGTCTCAGTGATGTTTATGGTGGTCTAACTGAGGTGTGCTGTGGGTCAGAGTGGGGTATGCTGTGGAATAAAGTGGGGTGTGCTGTGGGTCTCAGTGAGGTTTTCTGTGGATCTCCATGAGGTTTGTGTCTGAGTTGGGTGTGCTGTTAGTCTCAGTTTTGTACTGTGGGTCTCAGTGATGTTTGCAGTGTACTCACTGAGGTGTGCTGTGGGTTGCAGTGGGGCATTCTGTGGTTGAAAGTGGGGTGTTCTGTGATTTAAAGTTGAGTGTATTGTGGGTCTTGGTGAGATTTTCTGTGAGTCTCTGTGAGGTTTGTGTCTGAGTGGGGTGGGCTTTTGATCTCAGTTTTGTGCTGTGGGTCTCACTGATGTGTGTGGTGGGTCACCATGAGGTTTGTGTCTGAATGAGTTATGCCATGGGTCTCAGTTTTGTACTGTGGGTCTCAGTAATGTGTGCAGTGGTCTCACTAAGGTATGCTGTGGGTCACAGTGGGACATGCTGTGGGTTAAAGTGGGGTGTGTTGTGGGTTAAAGTGGGGTGTTCTGTGGATCTCAGTGGGGTTTGTGTCTGAGTGAGTTGTGCTGTGGCTCTCAATTTTGTACTGAAGATCTCAGTGATGTGTGTGGTGGTCACAGTGCGGCATGCTGTGGCTTAAAGTGTGGTGAGCTGTGGGTCTCAGTGAGGTTTGCTGTGGTTCTTTGTGAGATTTCTGTCTGAGTGGGGTGTGCTTGTGGGTCTCAGTTTTATACTGTGGATCTCAATGATGTGTGCGATAGTCTTACTGAGGTGTGCTGTGGGTCCCAGTGTGGGTTAAAGTGTGGTGTGCTGTGGGTCACAGATTTGTGCTTTGGGTCTCAGTGATGTGTGCTGTGATCTCAGTGATGTGTGCTGTAGGTTGCAGTGGGGTGTATTATTGGTTAAAATGGGTTGGGCTGTGGGATAACGTGGGGTGTGCTCTGGATCTCAATAAATTGTGCGATGGGGCCCAGTGAGGTTTGGGCCTGAGTGTAGTGTGCTGTGGGTCTGAGATTTGTACTTTGTGTCTCAGTGATGTGTGTGGTGCTCTCACTGAGGTGTGCTGTGGGTCGCAGTGGGGTGTGCTGTGGGTTAAATAGGCATGTGCTGTGGATCTCAACGAATTGTGCTGTGTGGCCCAATGAGTTTTGGGTCTGAATGGAGAGTGCTGTGTGTAGTAGATTTGTGCTTTGGGTCTCTGTGATATGTGGGGTGGTTTCATTGAGGTGTGCTATCAGTCACAGTGGGGTGTACTGGGTTATTTTTACATTTTTATTCATTTATTTTTTTAATTTTATATACATTCAATCACATTGTTTAGCTTACAAAGTGAACATTTCAATATGTGAACATTTCTCCCCAGTCCAGTTGATCAAAATGTCTTCAACAGATAACACCACACTTTCCCATCCTGTCAATGCTCTGCCTCCGTTTCCTTCCTCCAAATGTCCTTCTCTAGACCCCACTCCTCTGCACACACCATATCTGGCATTTACATCTCTTGTGTTTGTATATCTTTAATCAATCATTTTCAGTCATAGAGACAGTGCAGACACTTGGTATATAAGTGGGGACATACAATGTCTCTTTTTCATAGTCTGGCTTGCTTGACTCAGCAGTAAATCTTCCATATTCTTCCACTTTCTGTCAAAAGCCAGGGTTTTGTTGGTTTTTATGGCTGAATAGTATTCCATAGAGTATATTGCCAGTTTTTCAAGCCATTCATCTGAATGGGGGCATGTGGGTGTGCTGTTTTTTAAAGTAGAGTGTGTGGTGGGTTAAATTGGGGGGTGCTGTGGATTTCAATGAATTGTGATGTGGGTTCCAATGAGGTTTAGGTCTGAGTGAGAAGTGCTGTGGGTCTCAGATTTATGCTTTGTGTCTCAGTGATGTGTGTGGTGGTCTCACTGAGGTGTGCTGTAGTTCAAAGATGGGTGTACTGTTTGTTAAAATGGGGTATAATGTGGGTTAAAGTAGTCTGTGCTGTGGATCACAATGAATTTGGCTGTAGTTCCCAGTGAGATTTGGGTCTGAGTGGGGTGTGCTCTGGGTCACAGAATTGTTCTTTGTTTCTCAGTGATAGACATGGTGGTCTCACTGAGGTCTGCTGTGTTTTGAAGTGGGGTGTGCTATTGGTTAAAATGGGGTGTGCTGTGGATTGCAGTGGGATATATTGTGTTTTAAAGTGGTTTGCTGTGGTTCTCAGTGAGGTTTATGTCTGAGTGGGTTGTGTTATGTGTCTCAGTTATGTACTCTGGATCTCGGTGATGTGTGTGGTGGTCTCACTGAGCGATGCTGTGGGTCGCAGTGGGTTATATTATTTAAAGTGGGGTGAGCTATGGGTTAAAGTGAGGTGTGCTATGGGTCTTAGAGAGCTTTGCTGTGGTTCTCAGTGAGGTTTGTGTCTGAGCAGGGTGTGCTGTGGGTCTCAATTATGTACTCTGGGTCTCAGTGATGTGTGTGATGGTCTCATAGAAGCTGTTTTCTGGCTTAATGTAGGGTGTGCTCTGTGTATCAGTACAACCAATTCTGGGTCTCAAAATTATTTTTTTATCTCGGTGAGATTTGGGTCTCTGTGGGGTATGCTAAGGGTTGCAGTATTCTGCTCTGGATTACAGGGTTGTGTGCTGTGGTCTAAATGTGGTGTGCTGTGGAACCTAGAGGTTTTTTCCTGGTTTAAAATGGGGTGTGCACTGGATATCAGTACATCAAATGGTGGGTCTTAATGAATTTTCTCAGGGATCCATTGAGGTGTGAGTCTCAGTGGGGTGTGCTGAGTGTCACAGTGTTGTGCTGAGGGTCACAGTGTTGTGTGTTGTGGTCAGATAGGTATGCTGTGGATCATAAAGGCTGTTTTCTGGATTAAAATGGGGTGTGCTCTGTGTATCAGGATATCCAATTGTGGGTCTCAATGAATTTTTCTTTTGGTGTCATTTAGATTTGGGTCTCAGTGGGGTATACTGAGGGTTGCAGTTTTGTGCTCTGGGTTAGAGTTGTGTGCTGTGGTCTCAATGAGGTGTGGTATGGGTCCTAGAGGCTTATGGGGTGTGCATTGGATATAAGTACATCCGATGGTGGGTCTCAATGAATTTTTCTCAGGATTCTTTGAGTTGTGAGTCTCACTGAGGTGTGCTAAATGTCACAGTTTTGTGCTGAGGGCTAGAGTGTTGTGTGCTGTGGTCACAATTAGGTTTGCTGTGGATCATAGACGCTGTTTTCTGGTGTCAAGTGAGGTTTGCACTGGATATCAGTACATCCAATGGTGAGTCTTAATGAAATTTCTCAGGGTCCTTTTGAGGTGTGAGTCTCAGTGGGGTGTGCTGAGTGTCACAGTATTGTGCTGAGAGTTGCAGTGCTGTGTGCTGTGGTCTCAATGAGTTGTGCTGTGGAACATAGAGGGATTTTTTTCTGGCTTAAAGTGAGATGAGCACCGTGTATCACTATATCCAATGGTAGGTCTCAGTGAATATTTCTCAGGGCCCCTTTGAGTTGTGAATCTCAGTGGCGTTTGCATAGTGTCCAGATTTTGTGCTCAGGGTTGCAGTGTTGTGTGCTGTGGTCACAGGTAGGTGTGGTGCACATCATATAAACTGTTTCTGGCTTAAAGTGGGGTGTGTTGTATGTATAAGTACATCCTATTCTGGGTCTCAATGAATTTTTCTTTCAGTTTCAGTGAGAATTGGGTTTGAGTGGGGTATGCTAAGGGTTGCAGTATTCGTCCATGGGTTACAGGCTTGTGTGCTGTGCTCTAAATGAGCTGTACTGTGGGTCCTAGAGACTTTTTTCTGGCTTAAAGTGAGGTGTGCACTGGATAACAGTACATCCAGTGCTGGATCTAAATTTTTCTCAGGGTCTCCTTGAGATGTGAATCTCAGTGGGGTGTGCTGAGTGTCACAGTTTGGAGTGCTGTGGGTCATAGTGGCTGCTTTCTGGCTTAAAGTGGGGTGTGCTCTGTGTATCACTACATCCAATTGTGGGTCTCACTGAATTTTTCTTTCATTCCCAGTGATATTTGGATTTCAGTGGGGTATGTTGAGGGTCACAGTTTTGTCCTCTGGTTACCGAATTGTGTGCTGTGGTCTCAAATGGTGTGCTGAGAAACCTAGAGGCTTTTTTCTGGCTTAAAGTGGGCTGTGCACTAGATATCAGTACATCCAATGGTAGGTCTCAATGAATTTTTCTCAGGGTCCCTTTGAGGTCTGATTCTCATTGGGGTGTGCTGAGTGTCAAAGTTTTGTGAGAAGGGATACAATTGTGTGTACTGTGTTCACAATTATGTGTGCTGTGGATCATATAGGCTATTTTCTGGCTTAAAGTGGGATGTGCACTGGACATCAATGCATGCAATAATGGGTCTCAATCAATTTGTCTCAAGGTCCCTCTCAGGTGTGAGTCTCGGTGGGTTGTGCTGAGTCTCACAATTTTGTGCAGAGAGTTACAGTGTTGTGTGCTGCAGTCACAGTTAGGTGTGCTGTGGATCATGGAGACAGTTTTCTGGCTTAAAGTGAAGTGTGGTCTGTGAATCACTACATGCAATTGTGGCTCTTAATGAATGTTTCTTTTGGTCTCAGTGAGATTTGGGTCTCATTTTGGTATGTCGAGGGTCGTAGTTTTGTGCTCTTGGTTACAGAGTTGTGTGCTGTGGTCTCAAAGAGATGAGCTTATGGAGCTAGAGGCATCTTACTGGCTTAAAGTGGGGTGTGCATTGGAAATCAATACATCAAGTGGTGGGTCTCAATGAATCTTTCTCAAGGTCCCTTGGAGGTGTTAGTCTCATTGGTGTATGCTAAATGTTAAAGTTTTGTGAGAAGGGATACAATATTGTGTGGTGTGGTCACAGTTATGTGTTCTGTGCATCATAGAGGGTGTTTTCTGGCTTAAAGCGGGGGTGTGCTCTGTGTTTTACTACATCCAATTGTGGGTCTCAATGATTTTTCTTTTGGTCATGGTGAGATTTGTGTCTCAGTGGGGTAATCTGAAGGTCACAGTTTTCTGATCTGGGTTACAGGGTTGTGTGCTGTGGTCACAGTTGTGTGTGCTGTGGATCATAGAGGCTGTTTTATGGCTTAAGTTTGGGTGTGCACTGGATATCAATATATACAATGGTGGGTCTCAGTGAATTTTTCTGTGTCCTTTTGAGTTTTGAGTGTCATTGGGATGTGGTGAGTGTCAGAGTTTTGTGAGAAGGTATACAATGTTGTGTGCTGTGGTCACAGTATTTGTGCTGTGGATCATAATTTGAGATTTGTGTTTCAGTGGATGTGTGGGGTGTCAAAGTTTTGTGAAAAGGGATACAATGTTGTGTGCTGTGGTCACAATTATATGTGCTGTGGATCATAAAGGCTCTTTTCTGGCATAAAGTGGGGTGTGCACTGGATATCAGTACATCCAATGGTGGATCTCAATTAATTTTTATTTTGGCCTCAGTGAGATTTGGATCTCAGTGGGGTATGATGAGGATCGCAGTATTGTGCTCTAGGTTACAGAAATGTGTGCTGTGGTCCCAAAAATGTGTGCTGTGAGACTTAGAGGCTTTTTTTGGCTTAAAGTGGGGGTGTGCACTGGATACAAGTACATCCTATGGTGGGTCTCAATGAATTTTTCTCAAGGTCCCTTTGAGGTTTGAGTCTCAGTGGGGTATTCTGAGTGTCAAAGTTTTGTGAGAAGGGATACAATATTGTGTGCTGTTGTCACAGTTATGTGTGCTCTGGATCATAGAGGCTCTTTTCTAGATTAAATTGGAGTGTGCACTGGATATTAATTCATCCAATGGTGGGTCTCAATGAATTATTATCAAGGTTCCTTTGAGATGTGAGTCTCAGTGGTTTGTGCTGAGTGTCACAATTTTGTGCTGAGGGTTACAGGGTTGTGTGCTGTGGTCACAGTTAGGTGTGCTGTGGATCATAGAGGCTGTTTTATGGCTTAAGTTTGGGTGTGCACTGGATATCAATATATACAATGGTGGGTCTCAGTGAATTTTTCTGTGTCCTTTTGAGTTTTGAGTGTCATTGGGATGTGGTGAGTGTCAGAGTTTTGTGAGAAGGTATACAATGTTGTGTGCTGTGGTCACAGTATTTGTGCTGTGGATCATAGAGGCTATTTTCAGGCTTAAAGTGGGATGTGCAATGGATAACAATGCATGCAATAGTGGGTCTCATTGCATTTTTCTCAGGGTCCTTTGAGGTTTGAGTCTGTGGGGTGTACAGAGTGTCAAAGTTTTGTGCTGAGGGTTACAATGTTGTGTGCTGTGGTCACAGTTGTGTGTGCTGTGGATCATAGAGGCTGGTTTTTGGCTTAAAGTGGGGTGTGCATTGGATAGCCGTAATCAATATATACAATGGTGGGTCTCAGTGAATTTTTCTGTGTCCTTTTGAGTTTTGAGTGTCATTGGGATGTGGTGAGTGTCAGAGTTTTGTGAGAAGGTATACAATGTTGTGTGCTGTGGTCACAGTATTTGTGCTGTGGATCATAAAGGCTCTTTTCTGGCATAAAGTGGGGTGTGCACTGGATATCAGTACATCCAATGGTGGATCTCAATTAATTTTTATTTTGGCCTCAGTGAGATTTGGATCTCAGTGGGGTATGATGAGGATCGCAGTATTGTGCTCTAGGTTACAGAAATGTGTGCTGTGGTCCCAAAAATGTGTGCTGTGAGACTTAGAGGCTTTTTTTGGCTTAAAGTGGGGGTGTGCACTGGATACAAGTACATCCTATGGTGGGTCTCAATGAATTTTTCTCAAGGTCCCTTTGAGGTTTGAGTCTCAGTGGGGTATTCTGAGTGTCAAAGTTTTGTGAGAAGGGATACAATATTGTGTGCTGTTGTCACAGTTATGTGTGCTCTGGATCATAGAGGCTCTTTTCTAGATTAAATTGGAGTGTGCACTGGATATTAATTCATCCAATGGTGGGTCTCAATGAATTATTATCAAGGTTCCTTTGAGATGTGAGTCTCAGTGGTTTGTGCTGAGTGTCACAATTTTGTGCTGAGGGTTACAGGGTTGTGTGCTGTGGTCACAGTTAGGTGTGCTGTGGATCATAGAGGCTGTTTTCTGGCTTAAAGTGAGGTGTTCTCTGTGTATTACTATGTCCAATTGTGGATCTCAATGAATTTTTCTTTCGGTCTCAGATTTGGATCTCAATGGGGTATGCTGAGGGTCACAGTTTTGTTCTCTTGGTTACAGGCTTGTGTGCTGTGGTCTCGGTGAGGTGTGCTGTGGGTACTAGAGGCTTTTTTCTGGCTTAAAGTGGGGTGTGCACTGGATATCAGTACATCCAATAGTGGGCCTCAATGAATTTTTCTCAAAGTCCCTTGGAGGTGTGAGTATCATTGATGTGTGCAGAGTGTTAAAGTTTTGTGAGAAGGGATACAATATTGTATGCTGTGGTCACAGTTATGTGTGCTGTGCATCATAAAGGCTGTTTTCCAGGTTAAAGTGGGGTGTGTTCTGTGTTTCAGTACATCCACTTGTGGTTCTCAATGAACTTTTCACAGTGAGATTTGTGTCTCAGTGGGGTATGCGGATGGTCGCAGTTTTCTGCACTGGGAAACAGGGTTGTGTGCTGTGGTCACAGTAATATGTGCTGAGCAACATAGAGGCTATTTTCTGGCTTAAAGTGTGGTGTGCACTGGTTATCAATACATCCAATGATGGGTCTCATTGAATTTTTCTAAGGGTTCCTTTGAGGTTTGAGTCTCAGTGGAGTGTGCAGAGTGTCAAGATTTGGTGCTGATGGTTACAATGTTGTGTGCATTGGTCACAGTTAGATGTGCTGTAGATCATACAAGCTGTTTTCTGGCTTAAAGTGGAGTGTGCACTGGATATAAGTACATCCAACAGTGGGTCTCAATGAATTTTTTTTCAGTCTCAGTGAGATTTGGACCTCAGTGGGGTATCTGTGGGTCACAGTTTTGTGATCTGGGTTACAGAGTTGTGTGCTGTGGTCTCATAAGGTGTGTTGAGGGAGCTAGAGGCTTTTTTTCAGGCTTACAGTGGGGGTGTGCACTGGATATCAGTACACCCAGATGTGGGTGTCAATGAATTTTTCTCAGGGTCACTTTGAGGTTTGAGTCTCATTGGGGTGTGCGGAGTATCAAAATATTGTGAGAAGGGATAGAATGTTGTATGCTGTGGTCACAGTTATGTGTGTTGTGGATCATACAGGCTCTTTTATGACTTAACGTGGGGTGTGCTCTGTTTTAGTACCTCCAATTCTAGGTCTCAATGAATTTTTCTTTTGGTCTCAGTGTAATTTGCAACTCAGTGGAGTAAGATGAGTGTCACAGTTTTCTTCTCTGGGTTACAGGCTTGTGTGCTGTGGTGTCAATGAGGTATACTGTGGGTCATAGAGGCATTTTTCTGGCTTAAAGTGGGGTGTGCACTGGATATCAGTACATCGAATAGTGAGTCTCAATGAATTTTTCTAAGGGTCTCTTTGAGGTTTCAGTCTCAGTGGGGTGTGCTGTTTGTCACAGTTTTTTGCTGAGGGTTACAGTGTTGTGTGCTTTACTCACAGTTAGGTGTGCTGTGAATCATAGGGGCTGTTTTATGACTTACAGTGGGGTGTGCTCTATGTATCAGTACATCCAATTGTGGGTCTCAATGAATTTTCTTTTGGTCTTAGCGAGACTTGGATCTCAGTGGAGTATGCTGAGGAACACAATTTTGTACTCTTGGTTACAGAGTTCTGTGCTGTGGTCTAAAAGAGGTGTGCTGAGAAACCTAGAGGCTTTGTTCTGGCTTTAAGTGGGGTGTGCATTGGATATCAGTACATCCAATGATGAGTGTCAATGAATTTTTCTCTTTTTATTTTTTGAGGTTTGAGTCACATGGGGTGTGCTGTGTGTCAAAGATTTGTGAAAAGGGATACAATGTTGTGTACTATGGTAATAGTTATGTGCTGTGGGTGTCTGAGATGTGTGCCATGGTCACACTGAGGTGTGCTTTGGGTCACAGTGGGGTATATTGTGGTTCAAAGTGGGTGTGCTGGCACTTAAAGTAGGTTGTGCAGTGGGTCTTAAGTAGATTAACAGTGTTTCGAAGTTGTGTATATAGTGGTCCAAAGTGGGTTTGATGGTTTTTAAAGTGGGTTGTGCAGTGGGCCTTACTGAGGCTTTCAGTTCTTCTCAGTGGAGTCTGTGTTTCTGTGGCATGTGCGCTTGTTCTCAGTTATGTTCTGTGGGCCTCTGCGATGTGTGCCATGGTCACACTGAGGTTTGCTGTGGGTTGCAGTGGGATATATAGTGGTTCAAAGAGGGTTTACTGGTTCTTAAAGTGGGTTGTGCAGTGAGTCAGTGTGAGTTTCAGTGGCTCTCAGTGGGGTTTGTGTTTCTGTGGGGTGTGCTTTTGGTCTCAGTTATGTGCTGTGAATTTCTGTGATGTGTGCCATGGTCACACTGAGGTTTACTGTGGGTCGTAGTGGGATATATTGTGGTTCAAAGGGGGGTTGCTGGTTCTTAAAATGGGTTTTGCAGTGGGTCTTAATGAGGGTTTCAGTGCTTCTCAGTGTGGTTTGTGTTTCTGTGGGGTGTGCTATTTCTCCCAGGTATGTGCTATGGGTCTCTGCGATGTGTGACATGGACATACTGAGGTATTCTGTGGAACACAATGGGGTATATTGTGGTTCAATTTGGGTTTGCTGTTTCTTAAAGTGGGTTGTGCAGTGAGCATTAATGAGGGTTTCAGTGCTTCTCAGTGAGGTTTGTGTTTTGTTGGGATGTGTTTTTGGTTCCAGTTATGTGCTGTGGGTCTCTGCAATGTGTGACATGGTCACACTGAGGTGTGCTGTGGGTAGCAGTGGGGTATAATGTTCAAAATGGGTTTGCTGGATCTTAAAGTGAGTAGTGCAGTGGGTATTAGTGAGTGTTTCAGTGCTTCTCAGTGGGGTCTGTGTTTCTGTGGGGTCTGCTGTTGTACTCAGTTATGAATTGTGGGTCTCTGTGATGTGTGCCATGGTCACACTGAGGTTTGATGTGGGTCACAGTGGGGTATAAAGTGGTTCAAAATAGTTTTGCTTGTTCTTAAAATGAGCTGTGCAGTGGGTCTTAAGTAGATTAACAGTGTTCTCAGAAGAGTATGAGTTTGAGTGGGGTGTGCTCTTGTTCTCAGTTATGTACTCTGTGTCTCTCTGATGTGTGTGGTTGTGTCACTGAGGAGTGGTTTGCGTCCTAGTGGGGTATATTGTGGTTCAAAGTGGGTTTGATTGTTTTTAAAGTGGGTTGTGCAGTTGGTCTTAATGAGGATTTCAGTGCTTCTCTGTGCATTTTGTGTTTCTGTGGAATGTGCTATTGGTCTCAGTTATGGGCTTTTGGTGTCTGCAATGTGTGCCATGGTCACACTGAGGTGTGCTGTGATTCATATTTGGGTATATTGTGGTTCAAATTGGGTTTGCTAGTACTTAAAGTTGGTTGTGTAGTGTGTTTTAACATGAATTTCTGTGCTTCTCAGTGGGGTGTGTTTCTGTGGGTTTTGCTATTGTTCTAAGTTATGTGCTGTGGGTCTCGGTGATGTATGCCATGGTCACACTGAGGTGTGCTGTGGGTCGCAGTGGGGTATATTGTGGTTTAAACTGTGTTTGCTGGTTATTAAAGTGGATTGTGCAATGGGCTTTAATGGATTTCAGTGCTTCTCAGTGTGGTCTGTGTTTCTGTGGGGTGTTCTGTTGTTCTCAGTTATGTGTTGTGGGTCTCTGATGTGTGCCATGGTCACAGTAAGGTGGGCTGTGGGGCGAAGTGGGGTATAATATGGTTCAAAGTGGGCTTGCTGGTTCTTAAAGTGGACTGTGCAGTGGGTCTTAAGTAGGTAAGCAGTGGTTCTCAGTAGGGTATGTGTTTGAATGTGGTGTGCACTTGTTCTCCGTTATGTACTCTGGTTTTCTCTGATGTGTGCAGTTATCTCACTGAGGTGTGTTTTTCATTCCTGTGTGGTATATTGTGCTTCAAAATGGATTTTCTGGTTCTTAAGGTGGGTTGTGCAGTGGGTCTTAATGAGGATTTCAGTGCTTCTGAGTGTGTTTTGTGTTTCTGAGGGATGTGCTCTTGGTCACTGTAATGTGCTGTGTGTCTCTACAATGGTCACACTGAGGTGAGCCAAGGGTCGTAGTGGGGTATATTGTGGTTCAAACTGGGTTTGCTTGTTTTTAAAATGGGTTGTGTAGTGGGTATTAATGAGGGTTTCAGTGCTTCTCTGTGGGGTTTGTGTTTCAGTTGAGTGTGCTTTCAGTCTCAGTTATGTGGTGTGGGTTTCTGTGGTGTGTGCAATGGTCACACTGAGGTTTGCTCTGTGTTGCAGTGGAGTATATTGTGGTTCACAAAGGGTTTTCTGGGTTGTGCATTGGGTCTTAAGTATGTTAACAGTGGTTCTCAGTAGGGCATGTGTTTGAAGGGGGAGCTGTTTTTCTCAGTTATGTACTCTAGGTCTCTGTGATGTGTGCAGTTGTCTCATTGAGGAGTGGTTTGCATCCCAGTGGGGTATATTGTGGTTCAAAGTGGGTTTGCTGGTTCTTAATGTGGGTTGTGCTCTGAGTCTTAGTGAGCATTTCAGTGATTCTCAATGGGGTCTCTGTTTCTGTGGAATGTGCTTTTGGTCTCAGTGATGTGCTGTGGCTCTATGCAATATGTCATGGTCACACTGCAGTGTGCTGTGGGTTGCAGTTGGGTATATTGTGGTTCAATGTGAACTTTCTATTTCTTAAAGTGGGTTGTGCAGTGGATATTCATGAGGACTTCAGTGCTTCTCAGTGGGGATTGTGTTTATGTGGGGTGTGCTTTTTGTCCCAAGTATGTGCTGTGGGTCTCTGCGATGTGTGACATGATCACACTGAGGTGTGCTGAGGGTCGCAGTAGGGTTTATTGTGGTTCAAATTGGCTTGTTCTTAAATTGGGTTGTGCAGTGAGTCTTAAGTAGGTTAACAGTGGTTCTCAGTAAGGAATATGTTTGAATGGGGTATGCTGTTGGTCTCAGTTACGTACTCTGGTTCTCTCTGATGTGTGTTGTTGTCTCAATGAGGAAACATTTGCATCCCAGTGGGGTATATTATGATGATTTCAATGTTTCTCTGTGTGTTTTGTGTTTTTTGGCATGTGCTTTTTGTCTCAGTTATGTGCTGTTGGTCTCTGCATTATGTTCCTTTGTCACACTGAGGTGTGGTGTGGGTTGCAGTTGGATATATTGTGGTTCAAAGTGAGTTTCCTGGTTCTTAAAGTGGGTTGTGCAGTGGGTCTTAATGAGGATTTCAGTGGTACTCAGTGGTGTTTGTGTTTTTGTTGGGTGCACTTTTCGTCTCAGTTATGTGCTGTGGGTCTCTGTGTTGTATGCCATGGTCACACTGAGGTGTGCTGTGTGTCACAGTGGGGTATATTGTGGTTCAAACTTTGTTTGCTGGTTCTTAAAATGGTTTATTCAGTGGGCTTTAATTAGGATTTCAGTGCTTCTCAGTGGAGTCTGCATTTCTGTGGGGTGTTCTGTTGTTCTTAGTAATGTTTTGTGGTTCACTGTGATGTGTGCCATGGTCACACTGAGGTTTTCTGCGGGTTGCAGTGTGATATAATGTGGTTCAAAGTGGGTTTGCTGATTCTTAAAGTGGGTTGTGCAGTGGGTCTTAAGTAGGTTGAGTCATTCTCAGTAGGAGATGTGTTTGAATGTGGTGTGCTCTTGTTCTAAGATATGTACTCTGGTTCTCTCTGATGTGTGCAGTTGTCTCACCAAGGTGTGTTTTCCATCCCTGTGTTTTATATTATGGTTCAAAATGGGTTTATTGGTTCTTAAAGTGGGTTGTGCACTGTGTCTTAATTAGGATTTCAGTGCTTCTGAGTGCGTTTTGTGTTTTTGTGGGATGTGCTGTTGGTCACAGTTATGTGCTGTGGGTCTCTGCGATGTGTGTCATGGTCACACTGAGGTGTCCTGTGGGTCTCAGTTGAGCATATTGAGGTTCAAATTGGGCTTGCTTTTTCTTTAAGTGGTTTGTGCAGTGGGCATTAATGAGAATTTCAGTGCTTCTATTTTTTTGTTTGTTTGTTTGTTTTGTTTCTGTGGCACGTGCTTTTGTTCTCCGTTATGTGCTTTAGGTCTCTGTGATGTGTGTCATGGTCACATTGAGGTGTGCTGTGGGTTGCAGTGTGGTATATTGTGGTTCAAAGTGGGTTTTCTGGTACTTAAAGTGGGTTGTGCAGTGGGTCTTAAGTAGGTTAGCAGTCGTTCTCAGTAGGGTATATGTTTGAATGGGGTGTGCTCTTGTTCTCAGTTATGCGATCTGGGTCTCTCTGATGTATGCGGTTGTCTCACTGAGGAGTCATTTGCATCCCAGTGGAGTATATTGTGTTTCAAGGTGGGGTTTCTGGTTCTTATAATGTGTTGTGCAGTGGGTCTTAATGAGAATTTCTGTGCTTCTCAGTGGTGTTTGTGTTTCAGTGGGTTGTGTTTTTAGTCCAAGTTATGTGCTGTGGGTCTCTGTGGTGTATGCCATCATTATACTGAGGTGTGTTGTGTGTTGCCATCATTATACTGAGGTGTGTTGTGTGTTGCCATCATTATACTGAGGTGTGTTGTGGGGTATATTTTGGTTCAAATTGGGTTTGAAGGTTCTTAAGTGGGTTGTACAGTTGGTCTTAATGAGGATTTCTGTGCTTTTCTGTGGGCTTTGTGTTTCTGTGGGTTGTGCTTTTGGTCTCAGTTATGTGCTGTGTGTCTCTGTGATGTATGCCATGGTTACACTGAGGTGTGCCATTGGTCGCAGTGGGGTATATAGTGCTGCAAACTGGGTTTGCTGGTTCTTAAAATGGGTTCTGAAGTGGTCTTAATGAGGATTTAAGTGCTTCTGAGTGTGTTTTCTATTTCTGTGGGGTGTGCTTTTTGGTCTCAGTTATGTGCTGTGGGTCTGTGGGTCTCAGTTATGTACTCTAGTTTTCAGTGATGTGTGCATTGGCCTCACTGAGATGTAGTGTGAGTTGCAGTGGGTTATGTTGTGGATTAAAGTGGGGTGTGCTGTGGGTCTCAATGAAGTTTTTATGGTTCTGTTAGAGGTTTGAATTTGAGAGAGGTGTGCTGTGGGTCTCAATTTTATACTGTGGATCTCATTGTTGTGTCTAATGAACTCACTGAGATTTCTCTGTGGGTCACAATGGGGTATATTGTGATTTGAATTGGGGTGTGCTGTAGCTTAAAGTGGGGTGTGCTATAGATATCATTGGGGTTTGCTCTGGTTATCCCTGATGTTTGTGTCTGAGTGGGATGTGTTGTGGGTCTGTTATGTACTCTGGGTCTCAGTGTTGTGTTCGGTTGTCTCACTGAGCTGTGATGTGGGTTGCAGTGGAATATATTGTTGTTTAAATTGGGGTATCCTGTGGCTTAAAGGGGGTGTGCTGTGGGTCTCAGTGAGATTTGCTGTGGTTCACAGGAATGTTTGTTTCTGAGATGGGTGTGGTGTGGGTCTTTGTTATGTACTCTGGGTCTCAGTGATGTGTGTGGTGATCTCACTGAGGGGTGGTAAGGATCGCAGTGGGGTATATTATGGTTTAAAATGGGGTGTGCTGTGGCTTAAAGTGTGGTTTGCTGTGGGTATTAGTGAGGTTTGCTGTGGTTCTCATTGAGGTTTGTTTCTGAAAGGGTGTGCTCTGGGTCTCTATTATGTACTTCTGTTCTCATTGATGTATGAGGTGGTCTCACTGAGGTGTGCTGTGGGTCTCAGTTTTGTACTCTGAGTCTCTGTAATGTGCGTGGTGGTCTCATTTAGTTCTCCTGCGGGTCACAGCAGGGTATATTGTGGTTTAAAGTGGGGTGTGCTGTTTCTTAAATTGGGGTGTGCTGTGGGTCTCAGTAAAGTTTGTTGTGGTTCTCAGTGAGGTTTGTTTCTGTGAGGAATGTGCTGTGGGCCTCAGTTATGTACTCTGGGTCACACTGATGTGTGCAATGGTCTCACTGATGTGTACTGTGGGTCACAGTGGTGTATATTTTGGTTTAAAATGGGTGTGCTGTGACTTAATGTGGGGTGTACTCTGCATATCATTGAAGTTTTCTGTGGTTCTCAGTAAGGTTTGTGTCAGAGTGCGATGTGCTGTGAGTCTCAGTAATGTAGTATGGGTCTCAGTGATGTGTGTGGTGGTCTCCTAGAGGTGTGCTCTGCATCATAATGGGGTACATTGTGGTTTAAAGTAAAATATTTTGTGACTTAATGTTGGGTGTGCTGTGGGTTTCAATGAGGTTTTCTGTGGTTCTCAGTGAGTTTTGTGTCTGAGTGATGTGCTGTGGGTCTCAGTTATGTATTCTCAGTCTTGGTGATGTGTACTGTGGTCTCACTGCAGTGTGGTCTGGGTCGCAGTGGGGTGTATTGTAGTTCATAGTAGAATGTGCTGTGGTTTTCATTGGGGTGTTTTGTGGGTCTCAGTGAGGTTTGCTATGGTTCTCAGTGAGGTTTGTTTCTGAGAGAGGTGTGCTGTGTGTCTCAGTTAAGTACTCTGGGTCTCAGTGATGTGTGCCATGGTCTCAGTGAGGTTTGGTGTGAGTCATGGAGGGCTATATTGTGGTTTAAAGTGAGATGTGCTGTGGCTTACAGTGGGGTGTGCTGTGGGTCTCAGTGAGGTTTGCTATGGTTCTAAAAGATGTTTGTGTCTGAGTGGAGTGTGCTCTGGATCACAATTATATACTCTGAGCCTCAGTGATTTGTGTGGTGGTCTCACTGAGTTGTACTGTTGGTCACAATGGGGTATATTGTGGTTTAAAGTGGGGTGATATTTGGCTTAAAGTGGGGGTGCTGTGGGTTTCAGTGTGGTTTACTGTTTTTCTCAGTGAGGTTTGTGTTTGAGTGGTGTGTGCTGTGGGTCTCAGTTATGTACTCTGGGTCTCAGTGATGTGTGCAGTGGCTCATTGATGTGTGCTCTGGATACAGTGGGGCATATTGTGGTTTACTGTGGGATGTACTGTGGTTTACAGTGGGGTGTGCTATGTGTATCAGTGAGGTTTTCTGTGGTTCTCAGGGAGTTTTGCATCTGAGAGTGGTGTTCTGTGGGTCTCAGTTATGTACTCCTGATCTCAGTGATGTGTATAGTGGTCTCACAGAGGTGTGGTATGGGTGGCTGTGGGGTATATTGTGGTTTAAATTGGGTTGCGCTGCGGCTTAAAATGGGGTATGCTGTGGATCTCAGTGAAGTTTGCTGTGTTTTAAGTGATGCTTGTGTCTGTTTGGGGTGTGCTGTGGGTCTCAGTTGTACTCTGGGTCTCAGTGATTTGTGCAGTGGTCTCACTGTGGTGTGGGTTGCAGTGGGGTCTATAGTGGTTTAAAGTGGGTGTTCTGTAGCTTAAAATGTGGTGTTCTGTGGGTTTCAGTGGGGTGTATTGTTTAAAATGGAGTGTTCTGTGGCTTAAAATGGGATGTGCTGTAAGCATTGAAAAAAATCAGCAATGCTTTAGTCTAAACTAAAATTTCTTTTTCACTAGTTCAGACTCACATAATTAATTTTTCTTCTATTTAATTTGCAGTGTTATTGTGATCCAATCTTTCCATTTAAACTCTAGAAGTTAACATTCAACTCCAGACTTGTTCTTACCATTAGAATGGCCTTTCTCTTTGTTGTTTCTTGTACTCTTATTTCTTTGTTTCTGAATTTAGTTTTCCTGGGATAGCCCTTTCTTTAGCACTTCTTGGAGAGCTGGTCTTGTGTCAGGTTTTGTTTATGTGAGAATGTTTTTGTCTTTCCCCCCCCCCCCCATGAAAGATAATCTTGCTGAGTATAGTATTCTTGGTTGAAATTATATTTCACTTAGCACTTTGAATATATTTTCTCATTCTTTCCTTGCTTTCATTGTTTGTGATGAGAGGTCTGACATTAGCCTTATGGAATATTCTTTGAAAATATATTTCCATTTCTCTATTGCCAAATTTAGTATCTTGTCTTTGTGGTTTTGGTCAATCAGACTATGATGTGCCTTGGGGAAGATCTTCTTGGGTCAATTCTATGTGGGGTCCTTTGCATTTCTTGGATCTGGATATTGGAGTTCCTCTCTAGATTTGGAAAATTTTCCTCCAGGATTTTATGGAATAAATTATCCAAATTATCCATGACGTATTAGTTTCTTCACCTTTTGGGATACTGATGATCTGGACATTTTTGCATTTAATAGTATCTAGTATTACTCGTATGTTATTCTCATTTTGAAGGGTTATTTTCTCAGTCTTTTTTGTGAATTTCTCAAGATTAGAGGTTCTATCATCTACATCTGAGATTCGATCTTCTGCATGACGTAATCTGCTTTTAATACTTTCAAGGGAGGTTTTGATTTCCTGTATTACAGCCTTGACTACAACACACTAGTTGTTGGAGATCTCAACACCACACTATCCCCTCTGGACAGATCATCTAGACAAAAAATAGGTAAAGAGATAAAGGATCTAAACAATGCCATAAATCAAATGGACTTAACAGACATCTTTAGAACTTTTCATCCAAAAACCATGAGATACACTTTTTTCTCACCCTGACATGGAACCTTTTTGAAGAACTTTTTCAAAGCAAGCCTCTACAAATTCAGAGGCATAGAAACATTATCCAGCATCTTCTCTGACCATGATAAATTAAACTTGAGCTTAATTTCCAGAGAAATTCTCAAAAATAATCAAATACATGGAAACTGAATACCCTACTCCTGAATGATTCCACTACTACTGAAGAAATAAAGACTGAAATAAAAAGATTTTTGGAAGCCAATGACAATGAGGACATGAGTTTCCATAATCTTTAGGATACTGTTAAAGCAGTTATAAGTGGGAAATTCATAACAATTTATTGACTCATGGATTAAAGTGGGGTGTGCTGTGGGTCTCAATGAAGTTTTTATGGTTCTGTTAGAGGTTTGAATTTGAGAGAGGTGTGCTGTGGGTCTCAATTTTATACTGTGGATCTCATTGTTGTGTCTAATGAACTCACTGAGATTTCTCTGTGGGTCACAATGGGGTATATTGTGATTTGAATTGGGGTGTGCTGTAGCTTAAAGTGGGGTGTGCTATAGATATCATTGGGGTTTGCTCTGGTTATCCCTGATGTTTGTGTCTGAGTGGGATGTGTTGTGGGTCTGTTATGTACTCTGGGTCTCAGTGTTGTGTTCGGTTGTCTCACTGAGCTGTGATGTGGGTTGCAGTGGAATATATTGTTGTTTAAATTGGGGTATCCTGTGGCTTAAAGGGGGTGTGCTGTGGGTCTCAGTGAGATTTGCTGTGGTTCACAGGAATGTTTGTTTCTGAGATGGGTGTGGTGTGGGTCTTTGTTATGTACTCTGGGTCTCAGTGATGTGTGTGGTGATCTCACTGAGGGGTGGTAAGGATCGCAGTGGGGTATATTATGGTTTAAAATGGGGTGTGCTGTGGCTTAAAGTGTGGTTTGCTGTGGGTATTAGTGAGGTTTGCTGTGGTTCTCATTGAGGTTTGTTTCTGAAAGGGTGTGCTCTGGGTCTCTATTATGTACTTCTGTTCTCATTGATGTATGAGGTGGTCTCACTGAGGTGTGCTGTGGGTCTCAGTTTTGTACTCTGAGTCTCTGTAATGTGCGTGGTGGTCTCATTTAGTTCTCCTGCGGGTCACAGCAGGGTATATTGTGGTTTAAAGTGGGGTGTGCTGTTTCTTAAATTGGGGTGTGCTGTGGGTCTCAGTAAAGTTTGTTGTGGTTCTCAGTGAGGTTTGTTTCTGTGAGGAATGTGCTGTGGGCCTCAGTTATGTACTCTGGGTCACACTGATGTGTGCAATGGTCTCACTGATGTGTACTGTGGGTCACAGTGGTGTATATTTTGGTTTAAAATGGGTGTGCTGTGACTTAATGTGGGGTGTACTCTGTGTATCATTGAAGTTTTCTGTGGTTCTCAGTAAGGTTTGTGTCAGAGTGCGATGTGCTGTGAGTCTCAGTAATGTAGTATGGGTCTCAGTGATGTGTGTGGTGGTCTCCTAGAGGTGTGCTCTGCATCATAATGGGGTACATTGTGGTTTAAAGTAAAATATTTTGTGACTTAATGTTGGGTGTGCTGTGGGTTTCAATGAGGTTTTCTGTGGTTCTCAGTGAGTTTTGTGTCTGAGTGATGTGCTGTGGGTCTCAGTTATGTATTCTCAGTCTTGGTGATGTGTACTGTGGTCTCACTGCAGTGTGGTCTGGGTCGCAGTGGGGTGTATTGTAGTTCATAGTAGAATGTGCTGTGGTTTTCATTGGGGTGTTTTGTGGGTCTCAGTGAGGTTTGCTATGGTTCTCAGTGAGGTTTGTTTCTGAGAGAGGTGTGCTGTGTGTCTCAGTTAAGTACTCTGGGTCTCAGTGATGTGTGCCATGGTCTCAGTGAGGTTTGGTGTGAGTCATGGAGGGCTATATTGTGGTTTAAAGTGAGATGTGCTGTGGCTTACAGTGGGGTGTGCTGTGGGTCTCAGTGAGGTTTGCTATGGTTCTAAAAGATGTTTGTGTCTGAGTGGAGTGTGCTCTGGATCACAATTATATACTCTGAGCCTCAGTGATTTGTGTGGTGGTCTCACTGAGTTGTACTGTTGGTCACAATGGGGTATATTGTGGTTTAAAGTGGGGTGATATTTGGCTTAAAGTGGGGGTGCTGTGGGTTTCAGTGTGGTTTACTGTTTTTCTCAGTGAGGTTTGTGTTTGAGTGGTGTGTGCTGTGGGTCTCAGTTATGTACTCTGGGTCTCAGTGATGTGTGCAGTGGCTCATTGATGTGTGCTCTGGATACAGTGGGGCATATTGTGGTTTACTGTGGGATGTACTGTGGTTTACAGTGGGGTGTGCTATGTGTATCAGTGAGGTTTTCTGTGGTTCTCAGGGAGTTTTGCTTCTGAGAGTGGTGTTCTGTGGGTCTCAGTTATGTACTCCTGATCTCAGTGATGTGTATAGTGGTCTCACAGAGGTGTGGTATGGGTGGCTGTGGGGTATATTGTGGTTTAAATTGGGTTGTGCTGCGGCTTAAAATGGGGTATGCTGTGGATCTCAGTGAAGTTTGCTGTGTTTTAAGTGATGCTTGTGTCTGTTTGGGGTGTGCTGTGGGTCTCAGTTGTACTCTGGGTCTCAGTGATTTGTGCAGTGGTCTCACTGTGGTGTGGGTTGCAGTGGGGTCTATAGTGGTTTAAAGTGGGTGTTCTGTAGCTTAAAATGTGGTGTTCTGTGGGTTTCAGTGGGGTGTATTGTTTAAAATGGAGTGTTCTGTGGCTTAAAATGGGATGTGCTGTAAGCATTGAAAAAAATCAGCAATGCTTTAGTCTAAACTAAAATTTCTTTTTCACTAGTTCAGACTCACATAATTAATTTTTCTTCTATTTAATTTGCAGTGTTATTGTGATCCAATCTTTCCATTTAAACTCTAGAAGTTAACATTCAACTCCAGACTTGTTCTTACCATTAGAATGGCCTTTCTCTTTGTTGTTTCTTGTACTCTTATTTCTTTGTTTCTGAATTTAGTTTTCCTGGGATAGCCCTTTCTTTAGCACTTCTTGGAGAGCTGGTCTTGTGTCAGGTTTTGTTTATGTGAGAATGTTTTTGTCTTTCTTCCCCCCCCCATGAAAGATAATCTTGCTGAGTATAGTATTCTTGGTTGAAATTATATTTCACTTAGCACTTTGAATATATTTTCTCATTCTTTCCTTGCTTTCATTGTTTCTGATGAGAGGTCTGACATTAGCCTTATGGAATATTCTTTGAAAATATATTTCCATTTCTCTATTGCCAAATTTAGTATCTTGTCTTTGTGGTTTTGGTCAATCAGACTATGATGTGCCTTGGGGAAGATCTTCTTGGGTCAATTCTATGTGGGGTCCTTTGCATTTCTTGGATCTGGATATTGGAGTTCCTCTCTAGATTTGGAAAATTTTCCTCCAGGATTTTATGGAATAAATTATCCAAATTATCCATGACGTATTAGTTTCTTCACCTTTTGGGATACTGATGATCTGGACATTTTTGCATTTAATAGTATCTAGTATTACTCGTATGTTATTCTCATTTTGAAGGGTTATTTTCTCAGTCTTTTTTGTGAATTTCTCAAGATTAGAGGTTCTATCATCTACATCTGAGATTCGATCTTCTGCATGACGTAATCTGCTTTTAATACTTTCAAGGGAGGTTTTGATTTCCTGTATTACAGCCTTGACTACAACACACTAGTTGTTGGAGATCTCAACACCACACTATCCCCTCTGGACAGATCATCTAGACAAAAAATAGGTAAAGAGATAAAGGATCTAAACAATGCCATAAATCAAATGGACTTAACAGACATCTTTAGAACTTTTCATCCAAAAACCATGAGATACACTTTTTTCTCACCCTGACATGGAACCTTTTTGAAGAACTTTTTCAAAGCAAGCCTCTACAAATTCAGAGGCATAGAAACATTATCCAGCATCTTCTCTGACCATGATAAATTAAACTTGAGCTTAATTTCCAGAGAAATTCTCAAAAATAATCAAATACATGGAAACTGAATACCCTACTCCTGAATGATTCCACTACTACTGAAGAAATAAAGACTGAAATAAAAAGATTTTTGGAAGCCAATGACAATGAGGACATGAGTTTCCATAATCTTTAGGATACTGTTAAAGCAGTTATAAGTGGGAAATTCATAACAATTAGTGCACATAAGAGGAAGATGGAAAGAAGGCAAATGGATCACCTACCATCATGCCTCAGAGGATTGGAAAAGCAATAGCAAAAAATCCAAGAAACTCCAGGAGAAAGGAAATAATAAAGATCTGAACAGAAATAAATAAAATAGAAAATAAACAAACTATACAGAAAATAAATAGAAGTAAAAGATGATTCTTTGTAAAGATAAACAAAATCGGTACACAACTAGTGAGACTTATTAAGAAGAAGAAAGAAAGGAACCAGGTAAATAAAATAGAGAAAAGAACGAGGTGAATCAGATCTGCAATGAAGCTGACAATATAACAACGGACATAGTAGAAATTCAAAACATCATTAGAGGATACTATGAACATCTATATGCTAAGAAACAAGACAATATGGATGAGATGGACAAATTCCTGGACAAATATAATCTACCAAGATTGAGCCAGGAGGCTATAGAAAGTGAAGAGTTAATCCCCATTCTGCTCAAATTATTTCTAAAGATCCAAAAGTGTGAATCTCTCCCTAATTCATTCTATGAAGCCTCTATCACCCTTATCCTTAAAACACATAAGGATGGGACAAGGAAGGAAAACTTTGGACCAATATCTCTGATGAATATAGATGCAAAGATTCTCAACAAGATACTAGCAAATTATATCCAACAACTTATAGAAAAGATTATACATCTTGAACAGGTCAGCTTTACTCCAGGAATCCAAGGTTGGTTCAACATATGCAAAACCATAATATTAATAGGAATAAAGATAAAAATCATGTGGTTATATCAATTGATGCAGAAAAAGCATTTGATAATATACAACATCCCTATATGAGCAAAATCTCAACAAAATCAGCATAGAAGTATCATTTCTCAACACAATAAAAACTATCTATGGAAAACCCATAGCAAACATCATCCTTAATGGAGAAAAGCTGAAAGCTTTCCCAATAAAAACGGGTACAAAACAAGGAGGCCCACTTTCCCCACTCCTTTTTAATGTAGTAGTTAGTGGATGTCCTCGCAAACTCAATCAGAAAAGAGGAAAAAATAAAAAGCATTCGAATAGGAAAAGAAGAGATGAAACTCTCTCTATTCATAGATGACATGATTGTATACATAGAAAACCCAATGGTATCCATGGAAAAATTACTGGAAGTAATACATGAATACAGTAAAGTTACAGGATATGAAATAAATATACAGAAATTTATAATATTTCTATATACGAACAACAGGCAGAATGAGATAGAACTGAAAAAATTTATTCCATTTACCATAGCCACAAATAGTATAAGATACTTAGGAATAAATCTAACCAAAGAAGTTAAAAACCTCCACAAAGAAAACTAAGAGAAGCTAAAAAAAGAAACAGAAAATGACACAAAAAAGTGGAAGGACATCCCATGTTCCTGGATTGAAAAATTAATTAAATCAAAATGGCAATTCTACTCAAATTAATCTACATATTTAATGCAATGCCAATCAAAGTACACATTCATCACAGATCTAGAAAAAACAATCATAAAATTTGTCTGGAATCATAAAAGACCCCGTATTGCCAAAGCAATTCTGCAGAAGAGTGGAGTGGGCAGCATCTCACTCCCTGACCCAAAGATATACTACAAAGCTGTGGTAATCAAAACAGCATGGTACTGGCACAGAAACAGACATGTGGACTAATGGAACAGAATGAAGTCTCCAGAAATAAATTCCCAAACATACAGTCAACTGATTTTTGGCAAGGGGTACCAGTCAATCCAGTGGGAAAACGAAAACCTCTTCAACAAATGGTGCTGGAAAAACTGGATTTCCACCTGCAGAAAGATGAATCTGAGCCCCTACCTCTCACCTTTGACAAAAATCAAGACAAAGTGGATAAAAGATCTAAATCTAAGACCTCAAACTTTAAAACTGCTCCTGGAAAACACTGGGGAAACTCTGGGAGACATTGGGGCAGGGAAAGACTTCTTAAATAAGACCCCCAAAGCGCAGTCGATAATCCCCAAAATAGACAAGTGGGATTACATGAGACTAAGAAGTTTCTGCATAGCAAAACACACAATAATTAGTGTAAATCAACAGCCCTCAGAATGGGAAATTATTTTTGTAAACTATGCATCAGATAAGGGACTGATAACCAGAATACACAAGGAACTGAAGCTGCTGTTTCAAAAAAATATGATCAACCATATTAAAAGATGGGAGAATGAGTTGAAAAAAAAAATACTCTCTAAAGATGACATACGAATAGCAAAAAGGCATATGAAAAAATACTTAACATCCCTCATTGTAAGGGAAATGCAGGTCAAAACAACAATGAGATACCACCTAACCCCAGTCAGAATGACTAAGATTAAAAAAATAAAATGATAAGTGCTGGCCGGGCTGTGGTGAAAGGAGAACTCTCTTACACTGCTGGTGGGAATGTAAATTGGTCCAGCCAGTGTGGAAAACAATTTGGAGATTCCTCAAAAATCTACAAATAGAACTACCATATGATCCAGCAATCTCACTCTTTGGTATCTACCTAAAGGACAGAAGAATTCATAATTGGAAAAGTGCTAGCACATCAATGTTTATTGTGGCACTATTCACAATTGCTAAGACATGGAACCAACCCAAATGCCCACAAACAGATGAATGGATCAAAAAAACTATGGCATGTATACTCTATGGAATATTATTCAGCTATAAACAACAACAACAAAAACCCTGGCTTTTGACAGAAAGTGGATGAATATGGAAGATTTACTCCTGAGTGAAGCAAGCCAGGCTATGAAGGAGAGGCATTGTATGTCCAAACTTAATATATACTGAGTGTCTGCAGTGTATGTCTGAAAGTGATTGACTAAAGGATATTGAAACACAGTAAATGGGTGTAAATACATTTATAGTGTGTGCGGAAGAGTAGGGTTTGAGGAAGAACAATTAGAAGAAAAATGGGGAGGAAAAGCATTAATGGGACAAAGAAATGTGCCAATTTCTGTTAAAGATATTTTGTAGTTTAGTTAACTGTACTAGGAAGAAATGTTCACATGTAAAAATATTCACTTTGAAAAAAATATAAATAAAAATAAAAATATTTACTTTGTAAGCTAAATAATGTGATTGACTGTATAAAACAAATGAAATTAAAAAATAAAAAATATACACAAAAATAGTGATTGAATGTTTAAAAAATAATTGGAATAATAGTAATAATAATCTGGGAAAAAAAGAAAAGCCCTTGGATGATGATGAGAATTTTAATATTTTTATATTGACTGATATGAATGACTGATACGAATGGTATTCCTTCTGGAAAAAGAAGTTAATACAATGTAAAATTATATGTGATTCAATGTAATATAAACAAGGTTATGATAATAATAAAAACATTTTTTTAAATTTCAACTGCTTAATAATGGTATCTGCACATGAATGTTAGCTGGAGCTGCCATAGGGCACTAGGGGGAGTCCTAATTCTGGTTTGTTTTTTGTTTGTTCATTATGGATTTAAGAAGGGCACCCATTTTTTATTTAGTTGTGAAAATTAATATTTAAATATGATAAGCCTCCAAATACTATGGTACTACCAAAACAAGCATGATTGGTCAAAATGCCAATGCAGCATTAAAACTGATAGTGGAAAAAGATGACCCAATGGTAGAAAAAGAACATGTGATAGTGGAACTTACCAACTATCTTCAAAAACTTTATATTTAGAAAACTATGATTCTTCAAAACCTCTGTGAACTATAGAAATACAAAATATGTGTGTGAATGTGTATATGTGTGTGTGATTGTGTGTACATTTCTAGTATAAAGATAAAGCTACTGAATTGGCAACATTTTTATAATCTTTCAAAGTAAGTACAATAAATTTTGCCCATTTTTGCCATATATTTTTTCAATATAGCTTAACATAATTCCATATAAAATGTATCCAAATATTATTAAAATGGAAATATTGTTTTTCCAGAGCTTTATTATGTAAATGTAACCACAAAAACATTAAATAACATTATCTTTATGAGTTAAAGTCTTACATTTCTACATATATTTCAAATTAATCTTTACCTGGAGATCAAGAGGTACACTATGAAGGTAAAATAGTCATTTCTTGTTTTTAAATGAAAACGTGCATTTGAAAGTAAGACATGCTCATTACAGCAGAAAAATAGAGCTTAATTCAGCAAAAAAAAAAACAAAAACGAACACATGAAAGACAAATCTGACTTATCAAAGGGCCAACAACAAGACCTACAGTTCTCTGAGCAAGACCTACAAATGGCCAACAAACATGAAAACTGCACAGCATCACTGATCATTAGGAAAACTGCAAGGAGATTATTATTATTACCATATTATTTCAGTAAGAATGGCTATTATCAATTAAAAAAAAACAGTAGTAGATACTGGTGAGAATGCTGTGAACAGGGCAGTCTTTAATGATATTCATAGGAAGGTAAATTAGTGCAGCCATTATGGATAAAAGCATAAAGATTCCTCAGGAAACCAAAAAAGGAACTGCAATGTGATCCAGCAATCCCACAACTAGGCATGCATCCAAAGGAAAAGAAAGCAATATGTGGTAAGGATGTTGCACCCCTCGCTGCACTATCCCTAGTAAGCAATGTATAGAAGCAACCTGTGTCCATCAAAAAAATGAATGGGTAGGAACCAGCAAATGGCATAATGGTTACATCACTGGATACCCACATAGTTGACTGTGGTTCAAGTCCCAGACTGGCAATCTAAAACTCTTAAAAATGAATGGATAGGGGCCGGCAGGTGACATGGTGGTTAAGGGCACTGGACTCCTATATGGTTGACCGTGGTTCGGGTCCTGGATCTGGTGGCTTGTTTTCTCATTTTCTCTCTCTTTCTATTTGCTCTGTCCCTCTCTGGTCGAATTTAAATAAATAAATAAATAAATAAATATTAAATAAAATCTTTAAAAAAAGCTCTTAAAAATGAGTGGATTAACACAACCTATACACATACACAATGGAACTAAGCAACCATTAAAAAGGATGGAATCCAGTCCTTTGAGGTTAAATGGGTAAGCCTGGAAGACATTTTGCTAAGTGAAATAAGCCAAGTACAGAAAGAAATCTAAGCAATCTCTTTCATATTATGGAAATCGGAAAAAGTGACCTCATGGAAGTAGAGAGATGTAGAATGACTACTGGATGCTTAGAAGGAAGAGAAGTTAGAAGAAATTTTGGGAGTTTTTTTTGAAAGAAATTTTTGCTATAGGGCATCTGTGTTTGCTGGAGAGACAGAAAAAGACAGAGAGACAGAAAGCAAGAAATCACTCACTGCGGGGGGATGACTACACCACACTCCCTTCTCCTCCACTCTCCTCCTGGGATCTTGGACATGCACACACACATGCCCGGTGTGAGTTTTAAGCAACCAGGCCCAGGACTTGAACCATGGTCAAATACATGGGAGTCCAGAGACATAACCATCACACCATCTGCTGGTCCCAGGATGTTGATTAACAGTAACAAAATAGCAGATTGACAGATCAATAGCTAATGTTATAAAATACACTGAGGAGAAAATGATTAACAAAAACTTACTGTCTATAGTGTTACAAACGATCAAAATAATGGATATAATAATTGCATGCTGTATTTGTATACTGAAAAAGTCACACTGCAGCAATTGTTATGTTACTCAATAATTATTAATTAAAAAAGAAGAATAAGAAGAAATACTTTGTGAATTCCTCCATATTTTTTCCTGATACTAACCCCTAAAGATAATCTTGAAATATACCAAGCCCAATGCAGTTAGTAAATTTGTCTACCTCTCTCCTAAATTTTGCCTCTTAAATTTAATAAGCATATTATTCACGTGGGAGACCCATATTAAAATGCAGGTTCTGATTCATATGTCTGGAATAAGCCTTGCACGTATGAATTTCTTGTAAACTCTCAGGGAGTTGTTGCTGTGTTATACAGACCATGCTAGAATGTAGTGAGGAGGTATATCCTATCTAGGAATAGAACATGTGCATCTTTTATGCCCCAGATCTGCACTGTCCTCCTTACCTCCATTAGCTGAAAATAACTGCAGAACCCAGGTTCTAAAGATGCTGAAGTTTCGGGACCAGCAGTTGGCGTAATGGCTATGTCGCTGGACTCCCACGTAGTCCACCACAGTTCACGTCCCGGACCCAGTGGCTTAAACTCATGCTGGGCGCATGTGCGTGCGTGCCCAGAATCCCGAAATCCCGAGAGGAGAATAGAGGAGAAGGGATTGCGGCGTGGCCATCCTTCGGGGGGGGGGGGGGATTTCTCGCTTTCTGTCTCTCTGTCTCTTGCGAGCTCATGTGCCCTATAGCGAAAACCTCTCAAAAACAAACAAAAAAAAAGATGCTGAAGTCTCTATATGATTGCATGCAGCAGACTTGTCTAATGCTGTTGAATCTACAAGACAGAGACGTAAAATTATAAAATTATATTAAATCACTGAAATTTGGAGGATTATTTGTTACAACAGCTAACCCTTTTTTTAATCAATAAGTATATACTGAGATAGTTTTAATAAAAGTCCATTTTACAGGGGCCAGCTGGTGGCATAGTGGTTAAGGTGCTAGACACCCACGTGGCTGATTACAGTTTAAGTGCCGAACCTGACGGTTTAAAACACACAGTGTGCATGCCCATGAGTGCCCCAAATCCTGAGAGGTGAATGGAGG
Source organism: Tupaia belangeri chinensis (assembly GCF_000334495.1). NCBI lineage: Eukaryota > Metazoa > Chordata > Mammalia > Scandentia > Tupaiidae > Tupaia > Tupaia belangeri. The sequence continues at coordinate 1,049,133 of NW_006159584.1, forward strand.
AGAAGGGATTGTGGTGTGGCCATTCTCCTGGGGGAAGGGAGGTGATGATTTCTCACTTTCTGTTTCTCTGTCTCTCCAGTGAGTACACACGCCCTATAGCAAAAATCTCCACCACACCCACAAAAAACAGTCCTTGTTACAAATAATGGCATATCAGCACTTTATATTTTGGAGGATTTATGAGATAGTATCTAAAATAAATTTTTAAAATAGAATTTCTTCTCTAAATTGACTACATTATTTAAAATGACATATCTTACCTTGAGCTCCCAACAAAGGTCATGGTACATCGAACTGGGGTTGGGGAAGTTCTGAGCGCTATCTCAATTTGAGCATTCCCTCCAGTTTTCCTCTTTCCTCCAACTACGGTTCTTTGTTCTGAATTTACACAGAGAACTCATTGTGGAGATTGTCTAAAGCCACAGGGAAAATGGTAGAAAATTCATCATTGCCGTGGCCAGAAAGAGAAGTTTATGGCTTTCTTCTTTTCTTAAGCACACAGTTTAGCTTCATACTTTATCTCGTGGTGACAAACTCAAGAGTCATTCCTGAATCTTGGCTAAAATCCTCAGGCTTCACCTAGTAGCCTCCAAAATATTAGGCAGTGGTATTATTTGTTTACCTTCTCGTTACTATAGTTCTCAGACATGTACTTTTATTTGGAATTAACGTGATGAATATCTCTCTACTTGACTCCATTTCTACAGACACAGACAACTGTACTAATCATCAACAGCAGAAAATTGCCAAAAAGAGGCCATGCCATCATGAAAAGATATTCCTGTTAATAAAGAAAAACAAACATTTTTTCTTGCAGCCAGAGAATTTTACCCTACAAACTGAATTTTTGTACTTATATATACTAAGGCTAAATATTTGGTTTTAAGTTTTTGACTTAAATTTTAAAGCTTATTTCATGATTTCTTCCATGAGGGCCAGAGACAGACATAAAGGCACCCCAACACAGTCTTTAGGCCATGATCCACCCCATTCTTAACTGAGTCAGATCACGGGCCTGTGCACTCAGAGTGCTCAGGAAGGTCCTGCAAGGCAAACTCAGCTTCTTTTCCATGTGGGTGCTGCTGTGCCAACCTCCATGCCAACACTTGGTTTCACATAAAAATTTGACCAAAATTATATCCACTCTCTCTTGGGTGAATAGCCATTGTTGAGATGTAAAGAAAATAAATGTTGTTGATCATCACTTAAATAAAGTTCAATCAATATTTTTAAAAGTTCTCAAATATTGCTAATGTACAGAATAACAAAATTCTGCATTACCATTTAGCAGACGTAAAAAGAGACACCAAAAACAAGGATTGGCTCCTCGCCTTGTATGACATGGAAATGCAGTTGTCTCTGAGAATGACTTGTTTGATGACTTTCTGAATGTGATTTTCTGCTTCTCCCATGGTGAGCATAAACCTGCTTATCCTTGTTATGAGCCTAAGGGAAGATAGGACATCTGGCTACCAGCCTCCCCTTAATTAGCCTTCAAAATAGAAGACTGGGAGATTGTGCTTTTGCCTTCTGAACCAATAAAATTGAGTTCTATAACGTCTTACTACAAAACTTGGAAGAGCAAATTCTTCTTGCCACACAGGTTTGCTATATGTAATGGTGGAAATAAGTTGCTCAGAAATAGAAAAGGGGCCACCCACAGGGCATGGTAGTTAAGGTGGCTAGACCCCACATGGCAAACTGAATGGTTCAATTCCCAGACCTGGTGGTTTGAGAGACATGCCAAGCATGTGTGCATGCATGTCCAATATCCCTAAAGGAGGGAGAAATGTAGGAGAAGGGATTGCAGGTGACCATTCCCCATGGGTAGGTGCTTTCTCACCCTCCCACTCACCACCATCTCTCCAGAGAGCATATACACACTCTGGCAAATTATAAAAAAGGGGGGGGGACATCAGACGACAAAAGATTTTTTTTTATAGTTAAGCATATATTTACAAGCAAGGTATGTATTGTATATCTGTCAAAAAAGCTCAGATATAAATATAATGGAAAATCCAAATTAAAAAAATATATAAAACAAATAGAATTTGCAATGTGTGAATATTTCTATAGAAGATAGGAGATATGAATAATATAATTTCCATATCCCTCTGCTATACAACCACAGGAAAGATTTATTTCAAACTCTTTTAATGGATGACTGAGATTATAAGTTAGACTTTATCAAGAAAAACACTGGAGAAGTTAGGTCATCTGACATTTGCAAAGACTGCAAACTGAAACAGACTTTGGAGTACTGAATATTTAAAAGGAGCATTAGGCCACTTAATTAAGCCAGTTAGAATGAAAATAATGAAAATCAGAATGGAACAAAAAAATGCATTTCAATGGAGTGGAATTTTCTGGTATCATGCAGTCTCTGCACTGGTGACCCATAAAATATTTGGTAATAGAGTTTACTTGGCAGTGTTTAATAGAGTTTGCTTAGGGAGGAGATGAACTCTGATAAGCTTGTTCTTGTCTGTTGGGATGTCTGAGAAACAGACCGTGATGAAGATTAGCAGGCACAAGTTCTATTAGAAGAATTTCTAAGATCAACATCTGTGGAAAGGAAAGGAAGGAAGGATTGGGCAGAGGATGAAGTAAAGCAATGAGGATATTACAGTGGAAACTTTAGTCAACCCTATGGGTAATCCTCAAATTGGGCTAACCCTTCAAAACCATCACAGATTAGAAAGAGAGTCAAGCATTTGGTCTCCATATAGATTAGTTATTGGATGCAGATTTCCACCAGGAGGGAGGGTGACCTTAGACAAACCCTAAAGAGGGCAATGCCAAGGACTGTGTAAATAAAAAGCAAATGGTATGTTCTGACAGTGCTAAGTAACTGCAGTCGGCCATGTTTGGGATCCTGTAACAATTTATTCTCTAAGGCTTTTTGTGCTGTGTAACTAAGTTCTGCATTCGCCAAGACTTCCTTTCATTATTTTCTTCAAAATTTATTGTTGGCCCATTGCATTTTAAAAAGGAAGTGATGAAGACCAATAGAATAGAGACTATTCTCTATAGAATAGCCACAATCCACTTCCTGCCTCAGCCCACCCCAGATCATGGGCATACACCTGCCAGCTTACTCAAGGAGCTCCCCAAACCCAACTTCAGAACCTCCCCATGTGAAGTCAGCCTCACAGAGCCTCACATTTTACTGTGGCATCACCTCAATATGTTCTCTTGAAATGAGTGACCTTCATGTTCCTGTCATGTTCAAGTAGAAGATGGATCATCATTGTTCAGCTATGCTAGAAAATAATGTAGAAAACTTGGTTAGATAAAGACCCCGACTTACATTCAAATTATCATCTGCCAATCTTCTGTCTAAACTATTAGGTTGCTGGAAAAGCCATGATGTATTTTTCTGTGTTTCTATGCCAAAATGCATCATGACTTTCCTGACAACCCAATAGCTAACATATGTCTACTTTCCTCTTTTTTAAAATTGTAATTATAACTTCTGGTGTACATATAATTGATAATTTGGTTGTGAATTACAGTTTGGTTTCTTTTTGTTTGTTCGTTTATTCTAATTTTGCCAGAGGGCAGGTTTTCTCACCAGAGAGTGAGAGAGAGAAGGCACTACCCATGGGAAATGCTTGTGCCTCAGTCCTTCTCTTTTTCTTTCACCTTTTGGGATTTTGGACACACACACGTGCGTACACACACACACACACACACACACACACACAAATAGTACATAGACCAGAGCAAGAGAGATTCTATACTTCTTTCCTCCTTTCCTCCAAAGCTCCTTCTTCCTGTCCACACTGCTTAAATCATCCATAAACTCTGTAATTTCTGAGACTACACATCTTTCCTTCTGCCACTTTCCTATGCACAAAACTTATTTCAGGGATCAACTCAGAAACTGGAATGAATAGGCCAAGAGAGGCACCAAGAAGCCATAATTGCCCACTTATTACCCACTATCTATGTATCACCTATCCCCTGTGCATGGTGGCTGTGGCTTCTCACACAAATGGACTAGTCTAGGACCCTACAAACCAGTACGTTTCCAGATCTTCGAGCTATCAGTGTCAGTTTTTCAAGCTGCTGCTGGTTTGGGATTCAGACCAACTTGTCAGCCAGCAGGGTTCAGCCACTTTAACCACCATGCCATCAGCTAGTCTCAATATGTTTTTCTAAGGCATGTATATAGTGTATAATAATCAACTCAAAGGTATACCGTATTCATTTTCTTCAACATGGAACATTACACTATGTTGTAAACATTTGTTGATAATTCTACTAGTTTTGTTTTTCAAATATGCATTACATTATCTGTATTTTTAGTGTGCTGTGATACACCATCCTGCTTAATCCTGAAATTGGATAAGACTAATATTCTCAGATAACTATAAGAATATATATGCAAATATTACAAAAAAGATCATAGATAATGGAATTAAAATATGAGTTTATTTGGTGCAAAAAATTTTGAAATCCATGCATAGTTTTTTCATAATATGCATTTTCCATGAACTGTTTGAAGATCCCATGTGTGAGTGTGTATGTATACACACAACCCTGTGACAGGCACTGTGCTAGGCAATGCATCCTCCATTGGCATGTAATAACTGTAAATTTGAACCAGTAACTAACCTTCTCAGAACCGTATTTATTTATTTATTTATTTATTTATTTGTTTTTAAAGAGAATCAGGTTGACATCTGAAGTCCTCCTCAATTATGACCTAAATCCAGCTGGTTAAAGCTAGGGATGGAACATGTCAAGAAACTTATGGGGGTATTGTCTTTCTCTCTCTTTCTCTCTCTCTCCCTCTCTATTTCTGGTACTCACTCATGAAAGAAAAAAACAAAATTAAACTTTTTAAAATTAAAATAATAGGACCAACATGTGGCATGAAGGTTAAGGTGCTGGACCCCACATGACCCACCACGGTTTGAGTCCTGGACCCACAGCTTACTTTCTTCCTTTCTCTTTCTTTCTCTCCCTATTTCTCTCTAGTGAGCACATGTTCTCCATAGCAAATGAAAAAATATATTAAATTTAAAAAGTATTATCTTTAAAAAATTAGAACAATAGTAATGTCCACACTTTCAGATTGATTGATGTTTAGTAAATATTCAATAAATATTATTGTTGTCTTTATTATTATTATTATTATTTTGGAGAGGTTTTTGCTATAGGGCACGTGTGCTCGCCAGACAGACAGAGAGAGAGAAAGCGAAAAATCACCCCCCAGAGGGGATGGCCATGCCGCAATCCCTTCTCCTCTCGGAATCTTGGGCATGCACACACACGTGCCCGGCATGAGTTTAAGCCACCGGGTCCGGGACTCGAACTGCGGTCGACTACGTGGGAATCCAGTGACAGAGCCATTGTGCTAACTGCTGGTCCCTTTATTATCATTATTAAGGTAAGTATAGAATTCATTCCACAATAACCATTAATGACCAAGAAATACACTTTTGAATGTTTTTTTTTCATAATGAAATGTATCAGATATCATTTATATTCCTCCCAAAGTTTATTCAATTTTATCACCTGTAAGGCTCTCTGTTACTACTCAGGCCACATTTTCCAGCACCAACAGTTCATTCTGCTTCTCAAGCTAAGTGTAAGTACCTGAGAAATAAGGAGACCTTCATATAGAATGGCTTCCTGATGCTTAACCTGTCAACAAAATTATACATTTTGGTTCTTTTTTTAAAAGGTATTTTTCTATAGCACTATATGTATATAGTGCTCTCTGGTGTACTCACCAGAGAGACTAAGAGAGACAGAGAGAGAGAAAGTGAGAGAGAGAAAGTGAGAAATCACCTCTCAGAAGAGATGCCCATGCCACGATCCCTTCTCCATTCTCCTCTCAGGATTTTGGGCACACATCCACATGCACCTGGTGTGAGTTTCAAACCACCGAGTCCAGGACTCGAACCATGATCGGCCATGTGGGAGTCTAACACCTTAACCACTACACCACTTGCTGGCTAGCCCCTGCCTTTTGGTTCTTATGAGAAAAATATATAAGATAAACTTTAGAAGTAGAGTTTCTACTCAAAATGGAATGCACATTTAAATAATGAATCTAAAATGAAGCTGCTAGCCAAGTGTCATGGTGTGGCTGTTTCTAGGTGTCTAGGTGACATCTCACCTTGTCTGATTTCTCTTTTTTCCCACTTTCTCCCCACTAGGGCTCTCCAGTTTGAACTTGCACAGAGAACTCAGCACAGAGCTTCATTAAAGCCATAGGAAAAATAGCCAAAAATTCATCATCATTTCCAAAAGAGCAATGGATTTATTCTTTTCTTTTTGTCTTCATACTTTAGCTCATATGATCAATCAAATGTATTCCTGAATTTTAGCTAAATTCCTTAAGCTAAGTTGTTGGTCTCATAAATGTTGAGCAGTCCCATTTCCTGTTTACCTTTTTATTACTGTAGTAATCATATATGTACTTTTATTGGGAGCTAACATGATGACTACCTCTCCACACATTAGTACAGTTTAGTTACAGTAAGTATGGGGAGAAGACCAGAAGTCAACAATAAACAATGTAGGCCATTTACCTACAAATTTGTTTTGTTTTGTTTTTAGTTTTTGCCATAGGGCATGTGTGCTGGTTGGAAAGAAGACAGAGAAAGAGGGAAAGTAAGAAAGCATCCTGAAGGTTGCAGTCCCTTTTCCATTCTCCTCTCGAGATTTGGGGCATGCGTGCATAAGTACGTGGTGTGATTTTCAAGCTTTTGGGTCCTGGACTCTGTCCTTGGTGAAATAGGTGAGAATCCAACACCTTAATCATTACACCACCCGCTGTACCCACAAATGGTTATTGTGATAACAGTTTGAGATGCATTCTGGGCTGCCCACAAATTGATTACCGTGAACTGGGACTGAGTAGTAAACATCCCTACAGATTTTCAACTGGTTAAAAATGTAATTCATTTGCAGTTTGTTTAAATGAGTAGTTGAAAAATAGTGAAAGACAAGTCATTTCTTTATTTTCAGGTACTTTTATTGATCCCCTATATTGATTTATGTTAAAAGACTGTGTGATAATTAACCAAATAATTTCTACATCAGCTAGAAATTTTTTTCTGCCTTAGCTGATTTTTATCACTAAGCAAAATTTGAATTCTCTGGGGAGTAAACCTTGTAATCGCCCTAAAATGGTATTGTGTACACATGATCATTAAAATTCAGTCATTTATTTTCCAGAGAGTTCCAACAATTCATAAATTTAATCTAAACATATTCCTGCCAAGACTGCTTTAACTACATCAATTCAAACTCTCATCTCAATTTATGTAACTGTTTACAAAGTTATTATGTTCTATTTTTTAGGCTAAATATCCTTTTATTTGCAGCAATAATCATTGTAACCAATCTCAACACCAAGTTCTAAATGAATCGCTGCTGCATAGAACTATTTGTCATTTTCAGTACCCACACAATCTACGTATCTGCCAAACTCATTCATCTGTACAAAAATTGCAACTACTAAGAAAAAATTAAACTAATAATATTAAAAGAATTTAGGTTAGTGCAAGTAAAGTATGAGCCAGATTACTTTCCATTTTTTTGTGTTTGTTTTAGCATAGGATGCATGTGCTTGTCAGAGAGAAACAAAGTGAGAAATCACCTCCCAGAGGAATAACTATGCTACATTCTCTTCTCCTCCATCCTCCTCTCAGGATTTTGGGCATGCACACACACATGCCTGACATGATCTTTCAGTCACTCAGTCTGGGACTTGAACTGCTAAGTTGACTATGTGACATCCAGCACTTTAACCTCTACACTAACCTGCTAGCCCTCATTTTATATTTTTGTATCAAATATTGACTTCTTGACTATATCTTAATAAAACTTCTTTAAAATGTGAGCACTATTGAATGAATAAACTTAAAAATAAGAAATAAAGTATGTGTTTTGAGTATGTACCAGGTGGCATGGTGAAGGTGCTGGACCCAACATGGTTGACTCATAGTCTAGGTTCTAGACCTGGTGGCCTAAAAACCACACACTGCATGTGTGTGTGTGTGTGTGTGTGTGTGTGTGTGTGTGTGTGTGCATTACCAAAATCCTGAGGTGATAATGGAGGAGAAGGTATTGCAGCATGGCTATCCTCCTAGGGAGTAATTTCTCACTTTCCCACTCTTTCTCCGGCTAGTGCATGTAACCTTTGGGGGGAGTATGTATTTATCAAAATTACATTGAAAATGGGGGACCAGCAGATAGAGTAATGACTATGTCGCTGGACTCCCATGTACTCAACCACGGTTCGAGTCCTGGACCCAGTGGCTTAAACACGTTGGGCGCATATGTGTGCCCAAGATCCTGAGAGGAGAAAGGAGAAGGGATTGCAGTGTGGCCATCCCCGCTGGGGGGGGATTTTTCACTTTCTGTCTCTCTGTTCCTCCCTGTCTTTCTGGAAAGCGCACATGCCCTATAACAAAAAACCTCTTCCCCCCAAAAAAAATTACATTGAAAATGGGTATGAATTGACTTTGACTTAATTCTGGTTATAAACATGAATACATTTACTATAAATAACAGAGAGGAACTAGAGTAAATCTCTATAAATCTAAAGGCAGAAGAAAGAAATTTCGACAGATATCATTGCAAATGTATTTGAATTTTTTGGATTTTTTACTAAATATCCCATATATCTCTGTGTTTAAAACCAACCTAATGTAAGTCATTTTATGGTTTCAATCATTCTCAGGGTTTTTTGTTTCAACATTTATTTATTTATCCATTTATTTGTTGTGATTTATGAAGCTACTGGGTCGAAGTTGAACCACAGTTGACTATGTGGAAATCCAGAACCCCAACCACCATGCCACCTGCTGGCCCACCAATCATTCTCAGTTTGGTTGACCTATTTTCTCTGTAGAAGGTCACAAGTTTGGAATTTAATTTTACAAGCATTTTATTTTTAAGTACACACCATACAGAAAACATATGCCAAATACTAAGAGGGAAGAATAGGAGTGGAGGGAAGAAAAAGTTCTACAGTACAAATGTTTGGCAAACTAAGGGGTAGAACTAGATTTCAAATGCTTTACAAACTACTGCTTTCACACAGATAATTATAACTTTATAAAGTTTTAAGAGAGCAGCAGTTCTGTCCTTAACATGAGAATAAGCTACGTAGCCTAAAACATCAGTAATTTTTAAAAAACCATCAAAGACCTTAAGGACATAAAATCATCAGTATGAATATTTCTACCCCTTGCTGTTATTAAATTTTGTGTTATAACTTGATAATGGCACTTTAAGTGTTTCTAACGTTTGCTTTTAGCCCTATTCCCCTTTTAAATATTTAACCTGTTTTGTAGGGGCTCAAAGTCTGGGAATAAAATTTCTCCAGTGGGAAGTTCCTGCAAAAGACTTGGAAGGTAAGAGAAACAGATGCTGTTTTTCTTGTTTTACAACCAGGGCACAGATGGTAGAGCTTGGCAGTACTACCCTCAGTGGTTTTGGTGACAATTACCCTCATGGGGCTGCAGGCACCTGTGACAATTGGTAGTCCCTCACCAGAAGCTTAGGAGACAAACCTGAGAGGAATTGACTTCCCTGGATTTCACTTCTCCATCCCTTACTGAAGTTTGTTAACAATTCCTTTTGCAAAATTCTTTTCTTTATACATCCTGGAAGATTTATTTCACAGACCCTACCCTGACACTAATTCTTAAAATAAATAAGTAAATAAGTAAGTATCCATTTCTTCCGTGAGAGGAAGAGAGACACCCCGAACAGGATCCTCACACTGCAATCCATTGTCAGCCTCAGCCAGCGAGGATCACAGGCCACATCCTGGGTGTTTGCAGGGAAGCACTGAGACGTGATCTGAGACCTTCCTCCATGGGTCCAGCATCACAGAGCATTGGTTTACCACTGTGCTGCCAGCTGATTCTGATACTGTGTCTTTTTTCTTTTTAATTTGCCGGAAGGTACATGTCTTTGCCAGAGGGAGACACAGAGAAGGAAAGCATGAGAAAGCACCCACTATGGGATATAGTCACACTGTAATCCCTCTCCTTTATCTCTCCCTCTTTCTGGGATTTTTGGGGACACACACATGCACACAGAGTGTTTCTCAAGATGACAGATCTGGGTCTCAAACCATGAGGTTGGTCATTCTAGATCCAGCCACCCTAACCACCACACCAACCAGCCCACTGATTCTTTTTTCTTTTTTATTCATACGTTAGATAGCTATCCATCGAATCTTGTAAACAATGCTTTGTTCTGTTTGGGCATATTTAGGCCATGTTCAAATTCATTGTGTAGACAACACCAGGATTATTTATAATTCAAAGAGAATGTAGTAAACATGTATTTAAATTTCAGTAGACCAGCAATTATTAATAAATAATTGACATAAAGCAGCCCTTTACATAGATGAAGGTACCTTAAAAACAGCACTAAGCCAATGTGAAGAATGGAGTCAAATTGATACTCTTATATTTAGATAACCATATAACAAGATTTGCTTATATATGAACAGCTTAAATAATTTTCTTTTTTTGGAGAGGTTTTTGCCATAGGGTGCGTGCACTCGCCAGACAGACAGAGAGAGACAGAGAGACAGAACGTGAGAAATCACCCCCCAAGGGGGATGGCCACACTGCAATCCCTTCTCCTCCATTCTCCTCTGGAGATCTTTGGCACGGACGCACATGAGCCCAGCGTGAGTTTTAAGCCACCGGGCCTGGGACTCAAAACCGCGGTCAACTCAATGGGGGCCCAGGGACATAGCCATTATGCTAACTGCTGGTCCTGAGCTTAAATTTTTTTTTTTTTTTGTGCCAGTTCTGTTGTTTTATTGAGGCCCGCGCTCAGGCCTTGACCGCAAACTAACTTGCGCAGCGGGTACAGCCGCTCCTTCCACTGCTGCTTCTTGGTCTTCAGGCTTTCTTCGTGCTTGTTGAGCTGCCGGCGCATGGCACCGGTCTTCTTGGGCCGTAGGTCTAGGGGCTTGAACTTCTTGCCCTTGTAGAATTTCCTGAGGTTTTCTTTCTGAGTCTGGTTAATGACGGTGAGAACACGGACAATGGATTTGTGGACAACTCGGATCTTGGACAACTTGGACGCAGTTCTGCCTGTCACTTTGTCCACGCACAGCTGGGACGGCTCTACCTTCAGGTTGCCCAGCTGTTTCAACAGCCCCTCTTTCTTCTTGCCTCGCAAATCCGGAGCCTTAATTTTGGCCATAGCTGCACAACGCTGCTGCCACCGGTGCCTGCTCGGATGGAAAGAGGGAGCCTAAATAAATTTTTAAAAAGCTCAAAATAAAGTGGTTATAAAGACAGTAATATACATACATTTTTTTACTTAAATTAAGTAAAAAGAATTCTTTTCCATGGGAAGTATGTAAATTGTATCTCAGTAAAGATGACAGAGGAGAATCACAGAATATAGCAAATGCATGTGTATTTGATCAGAATTTATTACATTTGATAAAGATGCAAGTTAAATTTTAATACCTACACTATTCTTTGAATAGTCTTGATTTTATTTAACATAAATGTGGACAACAGATGATGTTGTCTATACCCTTAAGGAGCTCAAGATTATTTCTAAAGGCCCCATTTTCTTATCGGGTAGCCTGACCCAGTGTAGCTCCAAGGATCACCTCCCCTTAGATGTTGCAGTGGTTAGGAAACAAATTATTTGACAGGTTGGTCGTGTAGCTGTGGTCACATGGAGAGGCCCTGCTTCAGCACATATCCAGGATACGCAGCTCCATCCAACTAAGAAATGGCAGTAATATAAGAACATGCATGGTAAATGAGGCAGTTTAGCAAAGCACTAACAATACTTTGGCTAGAAATTGCAGTAAAGAGAAAAAGAAGTTTAACTATCAGGGCCACCATGCTATTTCTTGTAAACATTTACAAACAGGGTGATTAAAGGATCATTTGCTGTTTATGTCCACCATTTTACCATTTTGAGGCTTTGTACACTTGTAACAGGAAATAGTTATGGTTCAGAAGACAACGACTTCTTACTTTTTGTAATGGGTTTTTAAGGGAAGAGCAGAAGGAAATATGTCTATAATAAATGTAATGGATTGTGATTATTTGTTAGCTGAAAAATCAGATTAGAACCAGTAATGTGACATATGCATAACGAATTAAACTTTGCATTTTTAATATGAACGAGCTTTATAAGGGCTGGCCCCTTTGTCTAGTGGTTAAAGGAGCCAGATCCCACTTGATGGACCATGGTTTGACTCCCAGGTTGGGTGCCTTGAAAACCATGCGAGGCACATGTAGCATGTATGCCCAAATCCCAGCAGGATGGAGAAATGGAGACTGGATCACAATGTGAGCGTACTGCACTGGGGTGTTTTCTCCTTCTCTTTTCACCCTGTCTCCTATATCTCTCTGGTGAGCATGCATGCCCTCTAAAAACTAAAAAATCTTTATATACTATATATTACAGTTGTAATTTTTTTACTATTCAAAGAAACAACTTCTATGTCTATGCTAAATGTATGATTTGCAAGCATTTTTTTTAAGCAACAAAAAGTTTAAACCTGTAACACAACATAATAAATTTAAAGGTGTGTTATAATTTCTAAATCATTACTATTTATATGAGTTACAGTTGTAAATTATAATAGATCTAATCTAAAGCTTCTGGAAGCTGAAGCCTAAAGTGTTCTTCATATGTAGTGAATGCTTTCATCTTTAATGAACCACAAAAACTTAGAGTCAAATCTGTTAGGTGTGTGTCTATGTATATATATTTTATCCTCTAGTTTTTCAATTTTGTCCTGGTTTATTTTTAACCTCCTTTGACATTTTTTTTCCTCTTTCACTCCAAATTCTGTCCTGGAATCTGTTTCTGTAGGACAGCTTTGGCTTCCTGTACAAGTGATAGAACTCAAGCCTCCTACCTGGGTTACAATGTTGAAAAGATGGCAGACTTGACCATTATTGTCTTTGAATTAGCTTCATATAACACTCTATTCTCTCTGAAAGTTCATCAAAAACCTCCAAAACAAACATACAAGCATACAATACATCAGTTGAAACCTAACTTTAAATTATATATACTCTTTTCTGGGGCCAGCAGATGGCGTAATGGCTATATCACTGGACTCCCGACTGCGATTTGAGGCTTGGACCTAGTGTCTTAAACTCACACTGGGCACAAAATCCTGAGAGGAGAATGTAGGAGCAAGGATTGCAGCATGACCATCCCCCCTGGGGAGTGATTTCTCACTTTCTATGTCTTTCTGGAAAAGGCATGTGCCCTATAGCAAAAAAAAAAAAGAAAAAAAAAAAAAGAAAAGAAAATTACATTTACTTTTCATTGTTCCCCAGTTGACTTGGATATTTTCACTGGAATTTTTCTTCAAGCCACTTTAGTCTTGCTTGGGTTTACTTTGTCTTCCTTCTTTGGAGGGGGAAATTCCTTACTCCCACACCACCTTCCCTCCCACTCCACCCTTCATCACTCCAATCCCCCAGGAGCCCATGAACCTGTGACAGAAATCTACAAAAAAAAAAAAAAAAAAGACATTGCCACTGAACATTTCTTAACCAACCCTTTCATTGGTATACACAATTAGTAGAAAATTGATATAGTACAGCTATATGATTTTTTAATATGTATGAGTCATTATTTTACTTTATTAAAAATTATTATTGTAGAACATATTTAGTTATGAAAATATCTTAGGCCAAAACAAATTAACATAGGTTTGTGTCATAAAATACAGGATGCTCATTTCAATGTGAATTTCATATACAGAATGAAAAATATTTGGAGATAAATATTTCCCATGAAACATTTGTGATATGTATCAAGTAAACACACATAAAAACAAATAAAAAACTGAAAATTAAGAAAAATATCCTAAAGAACAAAGCTCTTTATTAAATATTTTATGTAGCAATTTTGGAAAGTCCAAAATTTATGAATGAGCCATCTGGGAAATGTCTATTTTTAATAAATGAAATTTAGGACAGAAAAAAAGCACTTCCAAGACCCTTATTTAACTAGATTTAACTAGTCCATTTAACATTGATGATATTACTACCAGATGATTAAAAATAAAATTTAAATTCTGGAAGAAAACTCTACTAAATAACAAAAATCAAGAAGTAGCCCAAAATAACTATTTCTGGCTATAAATCATTCTAAATATCTGGAAGCAATTGACAATATGTGACATCTATTGTGAATGTCCTGATGCCACAGAGATATAGCCAAGGCAGGTTTTCACATATTTTAAATGAGTCAATAATAAATCAGCTCTTACATTTTCAAGATCTTCGTAGTCACTCTATTTCATAACATCTATATTTTTAACAGGAAAGAGTCTGTGGCTCTTTTAATGTGTTCCTAGGAGAAAACAGTCACTTAATAAGACATGAACTCTGCAGTTAGATAGAGCTCTCAGCATAAGTGAATTCATGAATCTCTGGCATACTCTATTCACCTATAAAATAACTGAGATTTTGTTCATTCTGTATTTTCGAAATTAAGACAGAAGTGCCCATGAGGCTAAGAGAGAATATTTTAGGTTATTCAAAAGCCATAAAATAAATATCAGATACCACGTTAAAACAGAAGATGAATTAAATACGATCAGTGGTGCACATTTCTTTTTATTTTTTTTAAGAGGCTTTTGCTATAGGGCGTGTGTGCTCACCAGCCAGACAGAGGGACAGACAGACAGAAAACGAGAAATCACCCCCCAGGGGGGATGGCCACGCCGCAATCCCTTCTCCTCCATTCTCCCCTTGGGGTCTTGGGCACGCATGCACACGCACCTGGCGTGAGTTTAAGCCACCGGGTCTGGGACTCAAACTGTGGTCGACTATGTGGGAGTCCAGCGACATAGCCATTACGCAAACCTGCTGGTCCCAGTAGGTGATTTTGTAATTGCTTACTAACAGCTAATTTAAGGAATTACATCAAGCTTGTGGAATAAAACTTGGAATTGAGGGGCCCGCAGGTGTCATGGTGCTTAAGTTGTTGAATTCTCACATGGCCAATCATGGATCGAGTCCCACCCAGACCCGGTGACTTGAAAATCATGCTGGGCACATTTGCGTGTACGTCCAAGATCCCAGGAAGAAAATTGAGAAGGGATTGTGGTGTGATCATCCCTCTGGGGAGTGATTTCTTACTTTCCTGTCTATCTCTGGCAAACACACATGCCCTGTGGCAAAAAAAAACAAACAAACGGACAAACAAACAAACAAAAAGAAAACCTTGGAATTGAAAATCATAATTTAAGGAGGGAAGAAGATACCATTTTCTCATAGCAGTAAACATGAAATTCATTGCTCATGTGTAGCTACAAAGTTAACACAGACTTACGTCTTAACAATTTTATCTCAGGAGTATCCAAATGAATGATGAATTATTAAGGATCTATTAATAATTCTTAAATTTGAAGTATTTAATGCCATATGAACCTTTTCTCCTAAGAGTATATTTCTTTTAGTCCAAGAACAAATCCTGAGAAATGCATATTCTTTGAGCATTTACAAAAGATGCTCTAAATATCAATTCATTTCTTTTGGCAGTGGCTTACAATCTCAATTTTGGTGTAAGCTGGATGCCAAAGGTATTGGTTTGACCTGGAGCCATCTCATTAGGCTTTGCTGGTAAAACATAATTAACATCAGCACCATTTTTCTAAGCATGCAGACACAATTTTCAATCTTTTTTTTTTTTTTTTCGGAGAGGTTTTTGCTATAGGGCGCGTGTTCTCGCCAGACAGACAGAGAGAGACAGAAAGACAGAAAGTGAGAAATCACCCCCCAGAGGGGATGGCCACGCCGCAATCCCTTCTCCTCCATTCTCCTCTCGGGATCTTGGGCATGCATGCACACACGCCCAACGTGAGTTTAAGACACCAGGTCCGGGACCCGAACCACAGTCGACTACGTGGGAGTCCAGCGACATAGCCATCATGCTAACTGCTGGTCAATCTTTATTCAAATACAGAAGAGGGATTTTTTTTTTCATTGTTACGACTTTGTCCATCAGTTAAAGAAATGACTGACTTTAGAGTTCTAATAGTGTCAGTGTATACAATTTAAGATATTAGTTTCTACAATTAAAGTTTTAAAATATCTTGGGTTAAAAAGCATCCTCAGTTTTTTAAATGGCCCATCTATACTCAGTACTTAAAGAGGTACATTGACACTCTAAAATTATAAGCAAAAAGCTGTGTAAATGACCATTTTTATGGAATCTAGAAATTAATCATCAAAAGGGTTCATAATTTTTTTTAAATGTTAGAATTCTAAAGAGCCCTTTAGAAATGCAATTGAATAAAGTTTTGATTCTTCCGAGTTAGAGGATCCTTGAGAAAGAGACAAACTTAAAATTATGAATGAAATTACTTGAGAGTCTCTATACTAGCAATATCTCACAATGATAGTTAAAGTTTAATGACAGACTATTCTGTTAAAGTCACATACACATAGTGCTAAAAAACCACGTGGGTCCCAATACATGTCTTTTAAATGGTTTTTTAAACAAGTTAATTTATTAAAGTATCAGACATTGTTTTTTATTACTGTAACAGATATTTGATTGTTTTATGAGACCAACAGTAATATTTCTATTTATTCATTTGCTGATTCATTTTTAAAGAAATTATTGGTTGAACAAGACATAATTCTAATGTCCAAATATACAATGATGAACAGGGCAGACAGATATGAGACCAACAATAATCTTCCTATTTATTCACTTGATTCATTTTTTAAAGAAATTATTGGTTGAACAAGACATACATTTTTTTGGAAAGATTTTTGTTATTGGGGGTGCACACTTGCCAGAGAGACAGAAAATGAGCTATCAACCCAAGGGGGGACAGCCACTCTGCAATCTCTTCTCCCCCATTCTCCTCTTGGAATTTTGGGCATGCATGCACATGTACCTAGTGTGAGTTTTAAGCTGCCAGCTCCATGATTCGAACTGTGATAGACTACATGGAGCTCAGCAACATAGCCATTAAGCCATCTGCTGGTCCTGAGGAAAACATTTATTTTTCTTTAAGAATGATTTAACTTTATTTATTTATTTATTTTTAATTTGACCAGAAAGTGGGCAGGGAGAAGAGTGAGAAAGCAAGGCACCAGGTATGGGACTCGAATCACAGTCAGCCATGTGGGAGCCTAGTGCCCTTATCTACCCTTATCTACTATACCACCTGCTGGCTCCAGAACAAAAGCATAATTCTAACCTCCAAATATATGATATTGAATAAGGCAGACAGACTTCCTGCCCTTGCTTAGCATGTTGCTAAAGAGAAATGATGATTAAAGAAGCAATGATTGTTAACTATGATAAGAGCCACAAGCGGAACATCAGGTTATTAAGGTAATTAGCTGTGTCGACTAGCCATATCTGGGAGTGAGGAAGCCTATAGGAGGGAAATGATACTGCTATTGAGATCTGAAGAGTATTAGACCCAGAGGTAGGACTGGAAGATAGAAGAACATTCCAAGGGGAAGGGATGATGGTATTCATAACATCCTTTTATTTTCTTTATTGATGATAGTGTGTATGCACATGAGAGCTAGGAGCACCCTCTGTTAAAGTTGGTCATTGTAACCACCTTCCTCCTGTCTTCCAGCCTTTGAGATTCTGGGCACCTGTGAGACTGGTGTGTCTGCAGGTGAAATGAGCCAAGGATTCCAGTAGTAGTTGCCATGTGGGATCTGCCTACACTCAAGCAATGCATTCATGCTGTCCCATAAAGCCAGTCCTTCAGATATCTTTTATTAGACAAATCTCTCTTCATTTTTACTTCATACTCACTAAAACAAAAGTAGTTTATTTTTCTAATAATATTAGGAATAATAATATCGTGCTTGAGTAATGTCTTTATTCAATTGCCAGAAAAGATCTAGGATCATGAAATTAGGAAGAAGATATTATATAACTCAGAAAAACAATATCATTAAAATATTATTAATAGGCATCAAAATCTATATTGAGAGAGAGAAAGGGGAGGAAGTGATCTTTAAGGAATTTACGAATTTATGAATCAGTGAATTTTTTTTCTTTAAATTTATTTATTTACATTCATTCACTATACATCATCACAGCAAACAAAATGAGATTTCCCATCCAGAATACACTCAATCAAGCACATCAACATACGTGTTATTGTCAACAATTTTCCATTTCCTATTTCCTGTATATTTTGTTATTTTTGCCATTCTTGATTCCCTATCTCTCACCATCTGCCGTGTCCCACCCTCCTCCCACAGTGTCTCTGGTATCCATGGTTGCTTTCTATGCCCTTCCCCACATTTTATTTATTTGCTAAAGAACTTAATTAATCTAAATATTTCCAATAGCAAGCACAGCTGACATATACATATATATATATCCATGAACACAAGTCTGACCCTAGGCATAAACCTCAGTGAGTAGAATGAATACAAAAAGTAGCACCCAGCTGGGACTATATAGCTTACTGCAGTCCTCAAATATGCATTTTTTTTTAATTTCATGGAAAATAGTTTTCATGATTTTTTTTCTCCTGAAAAATTTTTTAAATTAATTTACATTCATCCCCTAATCATCATGACAGCAGTGAACTTGATTGTTACATTAAAGGGAAAATGTAACCCTGAGAAACACAATTATAGAAGTTACAACAGATAATAATGTAGTTTAAAAAAAAAAAAAAAGTAGATTTTTGGGTCAGCCCAGGGCATGGTGGTTAAGGCATCTGGATCTCACAGAGCTGACTATGCAGTTTAAGTCCTGGACCTGGAGCTTGAGAAACATGCCAGGCTCCTGTGTCTGTGTGCCCAACATCCCCAAAGGAGGCAGAAATGAAGAAAGGATTGCAATGAGACCATTTTCTATGAAAGATGCTTTCTCTCTCCCACTCTCTCAATCCCCTCCCCTTTTTCTCTAGCAAGTATACATGTCCTTCACAAAAATAAAAAGAAATAGGTCTTTTAAATATAAGTTTTCATTGGCACATTCTCTTTCCTACAACTTTTAAGTCAAAAAGATCTGGAAGAGAAGACATGATATGCATTATCAAAGACCATTATGCTCACTTAGAGTAATTATTTTTTTAAAGTTTTCTGTGGTTACTAATTTTATATGAAGACCTAATTAAAACTAACTAAAAGACATACCAAAGTACCACCTGAAATATGAAGATTTAATGCATTTAGTTTGCAATATAAAGCATCTATGGAACATTGAGATAAGTTGTTTTGTGCTTTGATGTAGAATGTGTAAAGAGGATATTCCATTTCATTTAAAGTCTTCACATATTTTATTCATATAGTTTCTCTGATTCTTTTTCTTCTTTCTGATTAGGGAATAACAAGCTAAATATTAGATATTTCTGTTAATCCTAAATGTTTTAAGCCAAATGTCTCTGATTTATTTCAGCTATGCAAGTTTTGGCTGAAAAAAAAAAAAAAAACCACCCAAGAGCAACTTTGCTTCTGCTTTGCAGCTTATAGTTTCATTAGAAGAAAATTTTCAAATCAAAATGTCTTAAATAAATCTTTTCTTATTATAGAAAGCAAGACCACCTAAAATTTTCTAAGATTTTTTTTTTTTGAGAGGTCTGTGCTATAGGGCGCATGCGCTCGCCAGACAGACAGAGAGAGACAGAAAGACAGAAAGAGAGAAATCACCCCCCAAGGGGGATGGCCATGTCGCAGTCTCCTCTCCTCCCTTCTCCTCTCGGGATCTTGGGCATGCACGCACACGCGCCCAGCGTGAGTTTAAGCCACCAGGTCTGAGACTTGAACCGCTGTCGACTACGTGGGAGTCCAGTGACATAGCCATTACACTAACTGCTGGTCCCTAAGATATTTTTTTTAAAAAATCCCTTCTTGAGTGAATGTTTAAAATATAGTTATCTTAAAGCAATTCACTTGCAAATCATTATTCCTCTCAGCATTTAATGGTTTAATCTTGTGTGTTATTCTTAGTGTTGTAATAGTGAAAGGGTTCTCTTTAAGGACTTAAGGCAGTCACCTGCTCTGCATGGATGGGACACCCTAAACACAAGTGGCTAGCTCTTGCAGGTAGAATATGGAGCTGTCACACACAAGGGCATATTCTTACAGCTCTTGGGAATCTCAAATTTCATATCCCTATCAAACTCCTGGGGCTGAAGAGAACAATTTTGTTTGTATTCCAGTCTTCCCATAGTTTCCCTGAATACCTTCAGATACATCGTGACAACAAAACTGTATCAATCATTCTTATTGCCTGACATGTAATAAGTGCCTATTGCCTTGTTACCTGACATGTAATAAGTACATAATAATTTTTGGTTTAACAGAATGTATCTGTGTACTTAAATAGTAGTTGAAGATGCCATATATATGAAGACGGAAGGAATTAGCCTTTTTTAAAAAAAATATTATTTCTTTGGGACCAGCAGCTAGCATAATGGCTATGTCGCTGGACTCCCATGTAGTCGACCGCGGTTCGAGTACTGGACCCGGTGGCTTAAACTCACGCCGGTCATGTGTGCGTGCGTGCCCAAGATCCCGAGAGGAGAATGGAGGAGAAGGGATTGCGGCGTGGCCATCCCCCCGCCCCGGGGGGTGATTTCTCACTTTCTGTCTCTCTGTCTCTCTCAGTCTGTCTGGCGAGTGCACGTGCCCTATAGCAAAAGGCTCTCCAGAAAAAAAAAAAAATTCTTTCATGAGAGATAGAAACAAAGAGACAGTCACCCCAACAGGGTCTTCACATTGTGATGCACCCCCAGTCTCATTTGGCCTGGATTAGAGTGCACATGCACACACTGGGCATGCTCAGGGAGGTCCTGGTGTGCCAATCTCAGACCTTTGCCATTGTGTAACTGCTGCACCCTGCCTGGCTCAAGTCCTGTTTCTTTATATGATTCATATATTAAATTGAATTTAAGATGGCAGATTCTGCGAGTGAAAAGAAATAAGCGTATCTCCACATGGACTTAATTTCCTCATGAGTTAAGTTAGAGTATCGTTTTCTTTTGATTCTAATGATAGTTTAAAGAATAAGAAACCAACCTGAGAAAGTCAAGAGTGCTGGCAAACACAGGCACGGACTCTGGTCACTAACCGATTACAAATGGTGTCTGTTGTAGCCTTTCTGTTCTTTTCACTTGCTGCTGAGCTACTACATTGTAAAGGGAAGAATATGGGGAAGCAAATGAGAGAAATACTGGAACATGGAAAAAAGGTCAAAATTATACAGTTTAGCATTATCTTTCAGGGAATGTATGAGGTCGTAAAATTCTAAAACCTAATTCCCGTGAGAAAGCTTATAAAAAGAAGAGAAAATAGTGCATCATAAATCTCACCTTCTGCTACTGGCCAGATCAGGAGGGACTCTGGTACAAGGTAATCTGTTTTAGTTATGAGGTTAAGAATGTGATATTGTGACAAACAGTTCTATAATCAGGATTAAGTTTTGACGTCTTCCAAATAAAGAGCTTTGTGATAGAAAATAACAGAGCAGCTTTCTCAAGCTTCCTTAATGTCCATTGTATTTATTTCTTTGGATAAGCTGTTTGGTTGGGTGTTTTTAAAGAATTTCTGACATGCAATACATCTAAACTCAAAGAATTTAAAATTTATCATTGTAAGGGAGTCTATTACACATCTAACACCAGACTACAACTTCGAAAATAATTTTTTCCCAAACTAAATTCACTTTTTACATCTTTCAAATTGCAAATATTTTGAGAAATAATGTGTCAATTTATGCAGATGTAAGCAGGAATTATCTTTATTATTAAATTGGGATTGCTTGAAGCAGTTTGCTCTTACAGATTTTGTTTTGTCTTTTTTTTGTTTGTTTGTTTTGTTTTTATCATTCTTGCTTCTCAACTGAGATTTTCAGTCACAATTTGTCTTATGGTCATGTACAAGATGATGATCAAAATTAAAGCTTAGAATTCAACTAATTCTCTTTTTATTTTCTCAAAATTTATTTATTGATGACAGAGGGAGAGAGGTAGAGAGAGACTGAGAAAAAAGAGTCACTCCCCCCCTAGAGTCCCCAAGCTGTGATCCATACCAGCTTCCGGTGGCCAAGATTGTGGCATAAGTGCATGCTCTGTGTGCTCAGGAAGTGCCAGGGCATGAACATAGGATTTTTCCCATGTGGTCTAGTTGCACTGTCACTGTGCCACCTTCTTCCCCCAATTTCTCCTGTCTTAAATTTATTTTGCATCTTTTCTAGAACTGAACCAAGCCTATGTAAGATAGAGTAGATTATTTAAAATTAAACAAAATAAAATAACTAGTCAGTAGAAAATTAAGTTGTCAGGTTTCTGGATGTGCTAGAAAATCCTTGACAGGATTAAGACTCTGAACAGAAATACAAAATACATTTTTGATGTTGTTATTTGAAGGCAATCAGATTTCCACTTAGGCAGATTGCATTTTCTGTAAATGAGCACACAGAAATTCTGGTTCCATCTGTTATCCCAGAACCTTGCAATGCCTCCATCAGAAGGTAGAATTTATCTTCCCTTCATTGATGGTACTTTGTAACCATCTCAGACATGACTCTCAGTGACTCCTGAAGTCCTTCTCTTCCAGGATGCTTGCCCTGGGAACCCAGCCACTGTGTTCACCATAGAGTGAGGCCCACACCACACAGACTGGCCACGCTGAATGTTGTGGCAGATAGCCCCAGTTAAGAGCTCAGCTGACAGTCAGTATCTAATACCTAAAAGTGAGTAAGGGAACTTGCAGAAGATTTCACTGCCTGGCCTTTAATAAGCTCTACGTGATGCAAAGAAGAGTAGATATGAACTATTTCACTTATCCTTAACCAAATTAAAGATTTATGATGTGTCCATAACTTAGCAGTTGAGGGAACTGGCACTGATATGGCTGACCATGGTTCAAATTCCCACCCAATGGCATGAAAAATATCCTGTGTATGTGTGTGTGCATGCCTAAAATCCTAACAGGAAGGAGGGATGGAAGAAAAGGGGTTGCTTTCTTTCTCACTCTGTCTTTTCTTGCTTCTCTGGCAAGTGTATGCATCCTCTGGCAATAAACAAAAAACGAAATTACAGATATGTGAGCAAGATAAATGACTTATCTTTTTAGGCCACTAAGTTTTGGGTTGGTTATTTCACAGCCATAGAGAACCATGTAATGTGGATCATCAATATAATGTGAATGGGGAGAGCAAAGAGCAGGAAGGGAGTCAGAATGAGTATTAATAAGAGGAGTGGTCACACTTCTTGCTTCTTTCAAAGTCCAAATTCAAATGTCATGTATAAATACTCAATGGATAGTTTATTACCTTAATTTTCCTGGTATCTCAAGGTGAGAGAAAGGACCAGTGCCCTCTGACATATGTGATGCCAATTCCAAACCATTATTTTTCTGTCCTTCTGTAATGCCCATGCTCCTGGGAGCCATAGGTCATTGTTGATAATACCTTTTATTCCTGTTTATCTACAGACAGTCCACCCATTTCCCTACTTACCATATACTCGGCCAAATGGATTATTCTCTTTTTCACTACCAGAAAGCCTGTGTTTTGGTGCCTACATTGCTCTTATGAAATATTAAAAGAAGTTAGCCTTGGGGCCAGCAGGTAGCATAGTGGTTAAGGCATTGTGCTCAAATGTGGTCAACGGGAGTTCAAGTCCCGGACCTGGCAGCTTGAAATTCATGCTGGATATGTGTGTGTATATGCTCAAAATCTCAAGAGAAGAATGGAGGAGAAGGGATTGCAGTATGGCCATCCCCTCACCAGGGGCAGTGGGTGATTTCTCACTTTTTGACTCCCTGTCTCTGTCTCTCCAGTGAGCACATGTGCCCTTAAGCTAAAATTTCCCAAAAAAAAAAAAAAGGAAAGAAAAAAGAATTTGACCTCTTGATTTCCTGATATCCTTATAGCCAATAAATTGCTCCTGCGATTCACTTTAGCCACATAGTCCATGGCTACTTGATTGGACTTGTAGCACCTGGAATTAAGCCACTTATAAGCTACTTTATAACTAAAACAGACTATCTGTCATGTTTTTCACTTAATTACCATTTCTTTACCTTCTGTTTGGATTCAAAGTGATATTCAGTCTTCTTCCCACTCTCCTATCGGTCCTCTTCAACTTTTATATCTTTCTGATCTAGATTAAATTCTATTATAAACAACTTCAGTTACAATTTTACAAATACCTTCACTTTTCTAGATTCATTATCTTTCTTTCATGACTGATTAGAAGATCTTCTGCATCAATTCAACTTAACTATCAATGTCTTGCAAGCCTATATCCATTTGCTGCGTAATACATAAATGAGAGAACTTCAAAATGTTCATAGATAAATGAAGTTGAAGTGAGTTTATTTTGGTCCAAAAGAATTTTGAAATCTGGGCATAGATATCTCATAATATGCATTTCCCATGAACTTTTTGAAATTCATGCATAGTTCTGTTGTGCTAGGCATTTTATGTAAAGTTTTTGAAGACCCCTTGTGCAGTTCCAGATTTATGCCACCATGTTTATTGCTATGGTTTGCACTCCCCCAAAGTTCATGTGTTGAAATTTGATTGTGACAGAATTAAGAGGATGAAAATGTAACTGGACTATGGGATTATGAGGTGGGACCTTGGGGAGGTGATTAGGATTGGAGAAAACATCAGGATTGGATACTGGTGGATTGATAAAAAGAGAGAATGGAAGCTGGAGAGCGACACACACATTCTTCTCTTACCTTCTCATAATAGGATGCTCTGTGACAGTGAAAGGGAAAGCAATGGGCAGAGGAGGTGGGAAATGGCCTCACCACAATCCTTTCTTCTTCATTCTCCTCCTGGGATCCTGGGCATGCATCCACATGTTTCTGGTGTGAGTTCTGAGCTGCTGTGTCAGGGACTCGAACAGCGGTCAACCATATAGGAGTCCACTGATGTAACTGCTATGCCATCTGCTGGCCCTGCTAGAGTCTTTATTTAAAGGAATATCATTTTTTTCTTTTTTAGGGCTTTTTGCCTTAGAGTGCATATACTCGCCAGAGAGACAGAGACAGAGACAGTGAGAGGGAAAGTGAGTAATCACACCCCAGGGGTATGGTCATGCTGCAATCCCGTCTCCTCCTGAGATCTTGGGCACGCACGCACACACGCGCATAATTTTCAAGGCTCCAGGTCTGAGATCAGAACTGGTTGGCCATGAGGGAGTCCAGTGATGTAACCGCTACCGCTCCGCCATCTGCTCGCACCTAAAGGAATTTCTGTTGATTGGAGTTGCACTTCAAGTCTTTTGTTTGTTCATTATATCTTCCCTTTTTAAGTCTTGCTTTTCATTCCAGAGGACTTAGAAAATCGGTTTATTATCTCTCTTTTGTAGATGCTGCCAAATACTTTTCCACTAAAAATCAAAGCCAGCTATAAGTGAAGGCACCATTCACATTTCTTCCTTGGACTGCTAATTCTGTACTAACTTTGTAAAAAAATATTAATAGGCTTTTATTTTTAGGGTAGTCTTAGGTCTTTGGAAAAATTGACCAGAAAGTAAGGGTTCTTATACACCCTCTCGGCCTCTTCATGCCATTTTCTCTATCATTCTCAACTTGCATAAGTGTAATATATTTGTTAGATTTGATTGACTAATATTGATATTATTATTAAATCAAATCAGTAGTTTACATTCAGTTTCACTCTTTGGTGGTCCAGTTCTAGGAGTTTCTGACAGTGGATGAGGCCTTCATTCACCATAACAGTATTGTATCTGACAATTCCCCTATTCTAAAAGTTCCCTGAGTTTCTTGTATTCACATTTCTCCCTCCCCATGAGTACTCGACAACCACTGATCTTTTTACTGTCCCTACAGTTTTGTATTCTCCAAAACATCTTGTATGGGAATCATACAATATGTAGTCTTCTCAGATTTTATTTTCACTTAACAATATGCTGTAATTTTTTTAAAAAATAATAAAAGCAAAAAGAGCCCGTTTCTTCCAAACTAGGTCTGGGAAGTAGCTTCAGCGACTAACCCAAGCATGTTGGAGGTGACCAGTCTTGGTGTGTACCCTGTCTTTGAGTTCCTTTACTTTCCCAAAATGCAGGACTTTGTTCAGTGTTCCCTTACCAGCCTGTAGATCTCAACCACCAGAGAAGAGAACATTGTCTTCAGGTCCTCCCTAGGGTTTAAGGGTTTAAGATGGAAAAATGTCTATATGCCAGGATAAAGCTTATCATGAGCTATCCTCTCCTTCACTGCCTGGAGAATTCTTAGCAAGTTAGTCAAATATATCATTTCTATTTGAAAACAGTCTCTTATCCTTCATTTCCATCTCAGCCTGAATCACACGCCTCATCAAGAAATCCACTGAAATCTTCCAAATTGCTCTGTTTTATAATTTATTGCACTTTAAAAAAATCCTTGATCTTATGTGAACCCCACACTAGACTTTCGCTTCTGAGAACAGAGGTCAAGCCTGAACATCTCTGTAGTTCCTCCTTTCTCAGCACATTGACACACATCAGGAACCCAATTAATATTTATTAAATTTATGAAAAGCAGACTAGTTTTATAAAAATATTTAACAAGTAAAAACTAATTTAAAATATTGGCCAATTATGAATATTTTATTGAGACACAATTTAAAAACTGATTAATATTTTGTATACTGCATAGATGCATGCACCTTTCAAATTTTGTCTTGTATAATAAAGTATAGATTTAATTTAATGACAAAAGGAATATGTCATTTGCTAAACACATATAATTATATTAGATGACTAAATTGTTCTGTACTTGAGTTAATAGTGCTTACTGACCTTTCAAATAATATTTGTGTGATCAATTAGAATTAACAAGACATTTTATATCCTCCCCTTATATATTTTTTAAATTGGCTCCTTCACTCATTTTAAATGTTTTTATAAAATTAATGATACCTATGTAAATAGATTGTACAGAGGGATTTCAATAGTGGTTCGCTGTGAGACATAAACTAAAAGAGAATGAAGGATTTAATGTTTGCATCTCTTTTCCAGTAAATCCATATCTTGCTTTCTCCTTAAAATATTGCTGTCATTGGAAGTAAATGAAATTTAAAATTACTATTAATAAGACTTTTTTTTTACAAATTACTATTTTTTTATATTATACCCAAATGACTGACAAGCAGGAAAAAAAAATTGTTTTTACAATATTTTGAAAGTAAAGGGGAAAAGTTCTATTTATAATTTATCCTGGGAATTCTGTGCCCTTCAGCATAGGTTTGTCCTCATAATTAAAATTTGTATATGTATAACTACTTTTAAGATTTTTACGAGTGATGTTTACCATGTATTTGAATAATCTATAAAAGTGAGTACTTCAATTTTTCTCAAATGTGACCTGCCTTTAAAACAAACCTTTTTTCCAGGGTACATCCTCTTTGAGGCTCTCATCTTACCATGCTGTTAATTAGTTTGAAGAAATATTTTGATTACCTTGTTCCATGATTTAACTTTCCCAGACTTTAGCTTTATGCTCCCTGGCTATCTTATTACACAATCAATTGATTGGCCATGTCCTTGACATTTTATTTGGACACTGATTCAGAGAAATCAATCAATCGACCCTAGGAAGTCGGTAAAAGTTGGTGCCTAAATGAACCCGGTACCTATTCTTTCATTTATGCTATCTTTTGCTTCCAGAACCACAGCTATATACATGCATATATTTATAGTCATACACTTAGAACACATTTAACAAGTATGGATTTTGGAGATGAAAATATTACATGATTTTACATATTATATATATGATCTGTCCATGCCCACCTTTTAGACCTAAGTATATATGATCTGGCACTTTCTGGGCCACTTTTTTTCTTACTGCAGATGTGTAAATTTGTTTATGTCTTACATCTTTGCGTGAATGTTCTTCTTTCCACCCTATGATCTTCAAATAGATGTCTCCTTACTAAGGTCCTTCAAACCTGGGCTATGATGTAACTTCCTTAGAGATATTTCACTTTTTACGATAGACATTATATTGTGTTGTTGGAAAAGTCAGATGCAGTTTTGCATAGAAAAACAGAGAAAATACATCATGAAAAAATATACCATAACTTTTCCAACAACCCAATAGTAATTCTCTGGATAGTCCTAATCATACTCTCCCAACCTGACACCTGATCCATTTACACAGAACAATTAATTTTCATAGCATTTAAATGCTTCTAAAATTTAATACATATTATGGAATTATTGCTAGAATATAAACTTCATGAGATGGAGATTTTTGTCTATTTAACTCAGTGAATGATTCTTTATTATTATTATTATTTGGAGAGGTTTTTGCTATAGGGCGCATGTGCTCACCAGAAAGACAGACAGAGAGATAGAAAGCGAGAAATCACCCCCCAGGGGGGATGGCCGCAATCCCTTCTCCTCCATTCTCCTCTCGGGCTCTAGGGCACGCACACACACACACCCGGTGTGAGTTTAAGCTGCCTGGTCTGGGACTTGAACCGCGGTCAACTACGTGGGAGTCCAGCGACATAGCCATTACGCTAACTGGTCCCAATGATTCTTTATTATTAATAAACAGCTTATTGTATGCAACCTACTATTAGAATTTCTGTCTCTAGTAAGAGCTACACCTCTTACCACAAATTTCAGGCCTAAAGTATTTCACCTGTCTTCTTCATCATATAAACCTCCTGTTTATTTCACACTTAGAAAATTTAGTAAGTACTCAATAAGTGTGAAATAAGTATTTTATTTTGGTTGAATTTTAGGATCTTTTTAATTTCATTTTTTAAATGTACACTCTTCTTACCTCACTCCAAAACAAGATAGCCTCATAAATAGTCACAATTTATCTGAAAAATTGAAGTTCTTTTTTTTTTTTATTTTAGCTGCTTCTTAAATTTATCTATGGATAAGAAAAACATGGTAGCACCAGATCTGTCCAGGATATGTGGAAATGGGTTCTGAAATACATCATTAAAAGAATATTACTGAACACAGTTTTTATGGAGGGCGTTTTCAATTGTGTCCTTGAGCACACAATGACATTATCCATAGCGTAGTGGGTATTTCAGGTACCGAAATGCTTATGTATCTTTGAGAAATAGGACAATTTTAATCAAGGCACACCATCTGGTTCTTAAAGGACTATCACTGGAGATCACCACAGGAAATATTCAGGTCAAAATTCTCAACAGAAGAAAGAGAAATATGCAAATGAGCCCTAAAATAGACAAGTGGGATTACATCAGACTAAGAAGTTTCTGCATGGCAAAAGACACAGTGATTAGTGTGAACAGACAGCCCTCAGAATGGGAAAATATTTTTGTAAACTATGCATCAGACAAGGGACTGATAACCAGAATTCACAAGGAACTCAAGCAGCTGTTCCGGAAAAAGACAATCAGTCCTATTAAAAGATGGGAGAATGAGTTGAAAAAA
>NW_006159584.1:1078921-1082848 GCF_000334495.1 Tupaia belangeri chinensis
TATATACCGAGTGTCTGCACTCTAAAAAAAAAAAAAACCATATATATATATATATTTGAAGCCACACTGCTTCTGTTGATATAGAGTTATAAAATTATACAAAATTATAAGGCATATCTTGAACATTATCTTTAAAATTCAGTATTTTCAAATTTTGAAAGTTGTTGGTAAACTGTCAAGAATTATGGAGTATGAGCTAAAAGTTTTTGCTATGTAAAGTAAATGTGTGTGGAAAAATGTAAAAATAAATAAATGAAAGAGAAAAAGAAAGAGAAATATGAAAATAAGCCAACCAAATGGAGAATTTATATATATATTGTGGAAGTAAATAATCTTAAATTCTTCAGTAGAATATGTTTCTTAGTAAATCATTGCCTTCTATCACAACCTGATAGGACAGTCATACTTAATTGTCAAAAACAAAAAGTAAAAAGAAAAGAAAAGTTAAAATAGGATTCATGAATTTTAAGAACATTTAAAAATTATTTATTTAATTTTATCTATTGTTAGTATTTTTTAAATTTGCTGTAGGACATGTGAGCTTAACAGAGAGAGAGAGAGAGAGAGAGAGAGAGCAAGTCACCAGATCCTGGACTCAAACTGTGGTAGACCATGTGGGAGTCCACGGTCCTAACCACAAGACTTCCTGCTGGTCCCCCAAGAAAATATGTTAAAACAACTCTTTTATAAATATTTACAGTAAAGGTCGGGACTTAAACTGTAAGTTTCAGTTATCTAGATAATTCATTTAATAGAAAAAGAAATTTACTATGACTTTTAATTATTATATTGCTATAAATAATCATGTAATTCTGCATCCTTTCTTGAAACCGGGTGTGAAAATAATCAACCTTTATCAAAATTCTTCTTGCATTCTAACAGTTGACTTAAATAATCTATCATGCTTGTTATTGAAATAACAATACAAAAAAAGAAACATGGGACTAGCAGTTAGTGTAATGGCTATGTCGCTGGACTCCCATGTAGTCGACCCCAGTTCGAGTCCCAGACCCGGTGACTTTAACTCACGCCGGGTGCGTGTGCATACATGCCCAAGATCCCAAGAGGAGAAAGGAGGAGAAAGTATGAGAAGGGATTGCGGTGTGGCCATGCCCCCTGGGGGGTGATTTCTTGCTTTCTGTCTCTCTGTCTTTCTCTGTCTTTCCAGCAAGCGCACGGGCCCTATAGCAAACATCTCTCACAAAAAAAAAAAAAGTAAACATACCTCACATCATCTCATTCTATTTCTATTTTGTAGTATTTGAAAAAATATGTTTTACAATGTATCATTGAAAACTATCCCTGCTGCTTTAAGCAACAGGGTCAGCCAGAAGACAGAAAATAAAACTAATTTCACATTGAGAGAAGATGCTGCATTCCCTAGGAGAAGTATGTAAACCTTGTCCTGAAGGCAACAGCCCCTAGGATGAAAGTATACAGAATTGAGAATGAGGTGGTCTTGCCTAAGGCAGTTCTTCATTTGTTTCTTTATGTTATAAATTTCTAAATCCTCTACAACTGAGAAAATATCCAATTGAAATTATCTACTGTCATTTATATTCCTTGAACATCCATTGTGTGTGTGCCATTGTAGTAATGAAGATATGATGCGTCCTATTAGGAATTTGAGAATAAACTTGTCTTATTAAAGAAATAAAACTTCTCTATGCTTTACATTCTGGGAAAAATAGGAACAGTACTTTTCATTTTTTTTATAAGTCTACTTATAATAAGTTTTATAAATTAAGGTTTTAGCTCTCAGTCTATTAATTTGCTTTGTGTATGTGTGTGTGTGTCTGTATTAGTAGACAGAGAGATAGATACATAGAATCCAGTCCATTTTCTGTTGCTATAATAGATACCACTAACCAGGTAATTTATAAAGGAAAGAAATCCTGAGGCTGGCAGATGGTGTGGTGGTTAAGTCACTAGACTTCCACATGGCCAACTGTGATTTGAGCCCTGGACCTGGTGGTTTGCTGTCTCATGTGTGTGTGTGTATTAGTAGATAGAGAGATAGATACATAGAATCCAGTCCATTTTCTGTTGCTATAATAGATACCACTAACCAGGTAATTTATAAAGGAAAGAAATCCTGAGGCTGGCAGATGGTGTGGTGGTTAAGTCACTAGACTTCCACATGGCCAACTGTGATTTGAGCCCTGGACCTGGTGGTTTGCTGTCTCATTTCCTTCTCTTTCTGGTTAAATTAAAAAATAATAATAACAAATAAAAGTAAATGATTCTTTAAAACAAGAAAAGAAAAGAAGAGAAGAAAATAAAAGAAGAGAAAAGAAAAAGAAAAGAAAAGAAAAAAGAAAAGAAAAAGAAAAGAAAAGAAAAGAAAAGAAAAGAAAAGAAAAGAAAAGAAAAGAAAAAGAAAAAGAAAAAGAAAAAGAAAGAAAAAGAGGTTCTGAAGCCTGTGAGTGCTGAGAGCTGTCCCTGACATTTGCTGAGGACCTTCACACTGTGTCAGAACTTGGTGGAAGGCATCACATGGCAACAGGCAAGAGCAAGAGAGCGAGAGAGCGCTCCCATTAAAACAGAGAGATAGTGAGAGAGAAAGTGAGAAATTCCCCCCTGGGGCATGGCCATGCTGCAATCCCTTCTCCTCCACTCTCTTCTCAGGATCTTGAGCATGCATCCACACATGCACCTGGTATGAGCTTCAAGCCTATGGGTACAGGATTCAAACTGCAGTTGGACATATGGGAGTCCAGAATGTAACAACTATGCCATCTGCTGGCCCCATCCTCTAAGGCTTTCTAAGTAGTGTGAGTGTGAGTATGAGTGGGAGTAGGAGCAGCACCATATGTCTTACCCGTAACTGAAGCTACTTCCTGTGGCTTTAACCATGCACTGTCGTGCCCTCTCTGGGCTGATGGTGAAAGACACTGCCTTTTCTTTCCAGCACTAGAGCTGAACCCATGCAGGGAGACCTTCCAGCAAGTTCCTCTGAGGTCCTCTGTGAATTTGACCTCACAGCCCTCTGCTTTTCTTCACAGATATGCAGACTAGGGCACAAGGCAGAATGTGTTCATAAAACAACTACAAACTAATAGATTCAAACTTGATTCAGGACAGCTAAGCCCTTTGATTATCTAGGTTCTTTGGCTGTGTTTAGTTTGTGCCAGATTCCTGTTTGCTGTGAGAATTATTTTCTCTAAGGACTCACTCAAAGCCCAGAAATCACAAATTGGTACTTTATCCATGACTACAACCTGTGCTCTAAAGTGACACATACTAAAATAACAAAGTTATATTCACCTTTAAATACATATATGCATATACATATATATTTATATATAATATTGCATTATTTATGATACGAAGATGTTTTTGTTTTAAGAAAGCCACTATTCTCCTATTTGTAAACTCTTTTGGTGTGAATTTCAGAAAGATTATTTTCTTTCAAAGTACATGTAATTATGTGCAGTGAAAGGATATCATTTTGCAAAGTTAAAATTC
This sequence comes from Tupaia belangeri chinensis, assembly GCF_000334495.1. Classification (NCBI taxonomy): domain Eukaryota; kingdom Metazoa; phylum Chordata; class Mammalia; order Scandentia; family Tupaiidae; genus Tupaia; species Tupaia belangeri. The sequence goes on from NW_006159584.1 coordinate 1,082,390, forward strand.
TGTTGCTGTAACATTTTATTCTAGGCCTTTCTTTAGTTTTACATTCCTATCTAAATGCTTTGTTTTCTGTTTCAATCAACTACTGTAAGTAGAATTATGTTATATCAGTACTATCTAGTCAGTAGTAGAAATGGCATCCAGATGCAATCTCTGTAATTTCCTACTTAAAACCGTCTTCCTAACCAAACAGAAGTGTCTTCTGTGACAGAGTCATCTTGCAGAACTGAGCTCGTTTCCCCACACCATACTGTTTCCATCAGAGACAGGAGCTTAGATCTCACCCTGTTCTGAGGGACATACTAGGAGCTAGCGATGTCAGACAGTGTTAAGGGTACTTCTATAGCAATATTTGTAATCTCCACAGTCTAAGTATGTATGTCCTCCAGACAGAATGTGTACATGGTGGGAACCAGCAGTTAGCGTAATGGCTATGTCGCTGGACTCCCACGTAGTCAACCG
>NW_006159584.1:1082956-1106409 GCF_000334495.1 Tupaia belangeri chinensis
ACGCACCCTACAGTGAAAATCTCTCCAAAAAAAAAAAAAAAAAAAAGAATGTGTACATGGTGACCAAGTTCGCATACCTTCTGAATCACTGAGCCAGGACTTGATTCAGGTCGTTCGATTCTAGACTTTTCACTCTTGCCCACTCTGTTATTTGGCATGGAACATTTTAAGTAGTGCAAGTAATGATGCCTAACACATAGATGAATATATAAATTGAATTCTTTTTCACTGCCAGAGGAAGTGTGTAATTGCTAGACAGAGAGAAAGCACACACCCACTCATCCCTTTTTGTTTCTTTCTCTTTTAGTTTAAAAAAAATAACTAATACTTTATATGTGATATACTATTATAAAGACATATAGACACACATGCCTCATGTGTTTTCAAGCCACTGGGGCTGGGTTTTGAACTGTGATCAGCCATGTGGGATCTGGCTCCTATTATACAGGGTTTAACCACTGTACTACAGGGCTGGCCCACAAATTGGATTTTATTTTTTAAATCAGGTTTCAGAAAAAAATGTAGTGGGTTTAAAAATGTAAACATTGCTTTCAGCAAATATTAAGGACTAATATACTAAGATATTTTATATTTACAACAGTTTGTTCCAGATAAGAAAATTACGAAATTATTTCTTTGACTTTAACTTCTAGAGTACTCTTTACTCAAACCTGCCAAGGAAAATTGAGACTACAATTCACATGGTCATGTTAGGGGCTCATTAAGACTTTTTCAGGGATAGTGGGCCTGGGAAAGGGGTATTTAAAACTGGTACTAAAAACTGAAAACTCCAGTATCCAAGATAGTTAGCAAGCACCAAATTAAATTAAATTCACTCATTTTAATAGTATTTCCCCAAGTTTTTCATTTGAATACTGTGTTTTATATTTAGAACAAGAAAATTACGGGTTTAAAAATGTAAACATTGCTTTCAGCAAATATTAAGGACTAATATACTAAGATATTTTATATTTACAACAGTTTGTTCCAGATAAGAAAATTACGAAATTATTTCTTTGACTTTAACTTCTAGAGTACTCTTTACTCAAACCTGCCAAGGAAAATTGAGACTACAATTCACATGGTCATGTTAGGGGGCTCATTAAGACTTTTTCAGGGATAGTGGGCCTGGGAAAGGGTTATTTAAAACTGGTACTAAAAACTGAAAACTCCAGTATCCAAGATAGTTAGCAAGCACCAAATTAAATTAAATTCACTCATTTTAATAGTATTTCCCCAAGTTTTTCATTTGAATACTGTGTTTTATATTTAGAACAAGAAAATTACTTTGGTGAGAGAAAATTTAACTCTAAAAAATATACATATCATGTGATTAGTATATATTATCTATGATTTTTCAATGAACTAATTGTCCAGGGCTTGAGGCAGAGTTTTGGAAACATTAGGGAATTAGAGGATATGTCCAGATCAGTGTTTCTCAATGCTGGCAGGTGTATATTTTGGGGTGAATAATATTTGTCATAATGGATTGCTCCATATATTGTAGACTGCTTAGCAGAATTCTTGGCTTCTACCTACTCATACCAGTATCTTTCCCCTTCAACAAGTTTAGCAGTGAAAAATGTTCCTAGAAATTATCAAACCCCAGTGGCAAAGTTACTCCTGGTTTAAACAAACAAACAAACAAACAAACAAACAAAACACTAACCTTGGGGCCAGCAGATGGCATGATGGTTAAGGTGCTAGAGTGCAAGATAGCTGACCATGGTTTTAAGTCCCAAACTTGGAGCTTGCTATCTCATTTTCTCTCTCTCTCTCTCTCTGTGTGTGTGTGTGTGTGTGTGTGTGTGTGTGTATGTGTGTGTGTGTCTTTCTGGTCAAATAATAATAATAATAAATGCGATTAAATAAGTAATTCTTTAAAAAGAAAATCACTGGGATCAGCAGATGGTGGATCAGTTATGTCTCTGGACTTTCACATGGCCGACCATAGTACGAGTCCTAGACCCTGTGACTTCAAATTCACACCAAGTGCATGTACATGCATGCCCAAGACCCCAGGAGGAAAATGAGCGTAAAGGGGGTGGGTGGGATTTCTCACTTTCTCTTACTGTCTCTGTTACTTTTTATTTTGGCCAGCGTGGGCATCCTAAGGCAAAAATCTCTTTAAAAAAAATAGAAAGAAAGAAAAGAAAAAGAAAATCACTAATTACCATGTTTACATCCATGCACACATTTAGCCAGTAGGTGGCATGGTGGTTAAGGTGTTGGACTCCCACATGATCATTGAGCCCCAGATCTGGTGCCTTTAAAAATCACACTGGATATATGTGTACGTGTCCCCAAAATTCTGAGAAGAAAATAGAGGACAAGGGATTGTGGCATGACCATCCACCCCGGAAAGGGGTGATTTCTCACTTCTCCTTTCTCTCTCTGGGAAATCTATGGCAAAAATCTTAAGAAAATGATAATAGATTTATGAGAGAAAGTTCTCTGAAAGCATTAGTTCTGAGGATATATTTATTAAAAATAATAGATAGGAGGTCACACAGTGGTGACCAGTAAATGTGACACTCTTAGGCTGACTCGCATGAGGAGTTTCCTGGTTCACATCAGGGAGCTCCGTATGTATGTCAGGCACATGCAGATTCATAATTTGGGGCTGGGTGAAGTTGAGGGCGGATGGTGATACCAAGATCCTGTGGAGGGTGTTGTCTGTCTGTCATGCTGCCTCTCTATTCTTCTCTCTCACTTATGAGAGAAAGAAACTGAAAAAAATTTAATTAGTAGGGGCTGGCCCCATGGCCTAGTGGTTGGTAGAGTCAGGTCCCACATGACAGACCATGGTTGAAATCCTGGCCCACAGTGGCTTAGAAAACATGTCAGGTATGTGTATGAGTGTGTGTATTTTCAATTCCCAACAGGGTGGAAAAATGCAGAAGGAGTATGATGTGACTGTACCCAATTGGAGGGTGTTTTCCTCTTCTTTCCCACCCCTCTTTGTTTCTTTCTCTGGTACTTAAAAATAAATAAATAAATAAATAAATAAACAAACAAAACAAACAAACAACTTTACAGGTGATATACTATTACAAAAGTACATATGAATGTAAAACAGGTAAAATACTATTACAAAAGTACATATGAATGTAAAAACATAAATGTCAAAAATGTTGAATCTATTGATTGAAATGGTTGATTTTTTTTGTTTTTGGTCAAACACAAGAAAGACTTGATTTCTTTTCTTCGTACAACCAAGATTTCAATTTTGCTTTGATGTTCAAACCAGGATTATATACACTGTTTACAGCATATATGAGGAGGTCTTCAAGAAGTAAGTGGAAAATGCATATGATGAAAAAACTCTAACTGGATTGTTTTATTTATTTTTGCACTAAAATAAACTCACATTTTAATTCCATTTTTCCCATGATCTTTTAAAAGTACTCACGGACTTCTTAATAGAAGCATATTTATTTTAAGGAAAATAACTCAAAGGAATCATTAATTTACTTAAATATCAGAGAGATAAATTGTCCTAGCATCTTGGGAAGACTGTATACCTACTTGAAAGGATTTAAATGCAAACTATATATTCTTCACATGAGATGAACTCTCATCCAAAATGAGTGACTTGATAAAGATTCACTTGAATTTGGCCATGAATATTTCAATGTCTTTTGCACTACTGATTTTCTCTCGTTTGTGGTTGATATATATGATACATTAGCCCCAAGTCTCAAGTCTATTAGACGCTCTAGTAAAAGCACTAAAATAAACTCACATTTTAATTCCATTTTTCCCATGATCTTTTAAAAGTACTCACGGACTTCTTAATAGAAGCATATTTATTTTAAGGAAAATAACTCAAAGGAATCATTAATTTACTTAAATATCAGAGAGATAAATTGTCCTAGCATCTTGGGAAGACTGTATACCTACTTGAAAGGATTTAAATGCAAACTATATATTCTTCACATGAGATGAACTCTCATCCAAAATGAGTGACTTGATAAAGATTCACTTGAATTTGGCCATGAATATTTCAATGTCTTTTGCACTACTGATTTTCTCTCGTTTGTGGTTGATATATATGATACATTAGCCCCAAGTCTCAAGTCTATTAGACGCTCTAGTAAAAGACACTTCATTTATCGTGATGATCCTGCTTCCTTTTATAATCCAGCCCTTGACCAGATCTTGTCCTTGCCCCCAACTTCAATGACAGACTGTTTCTCAATGTCAGTTCATTTCCTGCCTTCACTATTTATAACCTTACCTAGAGAATCTCACACTTGATGAGACTGATATTTCCAATAATACATGTAAAAATTATAGCTCGGTGTTTTAAGCAGAAAGAACAAAGTATTTATGGGTTTTGCTGTCATGTCAGAAATGGAGGTACCTTTATCACTGCTGCAAATCATTTATGCATAAGCTGTAGATTCTTTGTTTTTAATCTGGGGTGCATGCACTCCCCAGAGAGAAGAGACATGAAAAGAGAGAAATTGCCCCTTGTGGGGTGTGGTCATGCTGCAATCCCTTCTCTTTCATTTGTCCAAATGTGTTGGGGTTTGGGGCATGTATGCACATGTTCCAGGTGTGTGTGTGTGTTTTCTTTTTCTCAAGCCACCCAGGACTGCAATTTAAACAGTGGTTGGCCATTTGTCTGGCCTGAGATACTGATTCTTTAGTCAAACTATTGTCTGCGAGATTTTACAAGAACTCCATGTCCATAATAAATGCTTCCTAACTAGAGACTTTGCTCTTGTTGTTTGCCTGAGTTTGTTCCCTAAGACTCTACATCATGGCTAGCCTTTAAATGCCAATAAAAGCTATATATTAGGTTGTCAAGAAAGTCACTTTCTATGGAAAAGTGCATCATGACTTTCCTGAAAACACAATATTTACATGCATAAATAATTGACACCTCTTCGTTATTTATCAACTTTCCTCAATTTCTTCTTCCTTCTACTTCATTGTATTAAAAAATAATTGTTTAGTAATCATTAACTCTCTTAGAATATACCATAAACATCCCTAGGATGTTGAATATACTTTGTGAAGAAATAAGTAACAAGTAAATATTTCTTGACTAAACATAATTTAAAGAAAATATAAGCATTAGGGACCAGCAGATAGCATAGTGGCTATGTTGCTGGACTCTCATGTAATCGACTGTGGTTCGAGTCCCGGACTGGTGGCTTAAACTCACGCTGGGTGCATATGTGTGCGTGCCCAAGATTCCAAGAGGAGAATGGAAGAGAAGGGATTGTGGCATGGTCATCCTCCTGGGGGGGGGGTTGATTTCTTGCTTTCTGTCTCTGTTTCTCTCTGTGTCTTTCTAGTGAACGCATGCGCCTATAGCAAAATCCTCTTAAAAAAAAAAAAAAAACACAACAACAGAAGCATTCAAGAAACAATGCATTTCTCCATGTATAGGTTTTTAAAACTGTGGCTTCCATGTAAGAACATGAAGTCAGGTTTTCAGAGCCTAGTGTTGTCCATTGAAATAATTTCCATTATTTAGCCACTGTGGTGCAGCAATAATGCAGTGATCTGCGAGGTTGGAAGCTACATGGCTGACAGTGGGTTCTGCCCCGAGTCAGCATGAAAATATGCGGGGCACACACGTCGGCTCCCAGGATCCTGAGGAGCCGAAGAGCTGGGAAACAGGGATTGTGATATTGATGAGAGTCTGTTAAGGGTGCTCCTCTCCCTCAACTATCTCTGTCTCTGTCTCTGTCTCAGCAAATGCTCTCTATCATAAAAAATAAATCTTTATCAATTATTAATGAATAATTTTCAAATTAAGATCCTCTGAGCTAACATAGTATACTTTATTTCATCTTCAATGGAGTAGTTTCTCCTGTTAAAGTGAGCAAACTCACAAGTGACATTCTGCAACTTCTGTGCAAGTTTACACAAATACTCTTAGTTTTATTTTTCAACTGTACATATATTGCTAATATATTATGTTTCATAGTTCATTCAGGAAGTCATATTAAAACTTTAAATTATTTAATGAGTCTATTATGTAATAAGCTGATCCTTGATGGAGAAAAAGTGTGAAGGGCAGCCAGTGTTTAATGCCTGTGGAAGGCATTTATCAGGCTAAGTATGTGAAGTGCCTTTGCATGCATATTATTATAGCTGATAAGGAAATTAAGATAATTAAAAAGGAAAATGATACACATTTCATGTAGGCTTCTATTAAGCACAGGAAGCAGCAGAAACTAAATTCCTTGTAAAGCTGCTGCTGCATTAAATGATAATTTAGACATGTGCATCACATAAAATAAAAGTCAAGTAATGACCTGACAATGCTTTCTTCAGATTTTGGCAACAAGAAGCCTAACATTGAGTCAAATTACTTCATATTGGAGAGGACAGTGACAAAACCAATTTTATGTTTGGAGCTGATGAGACTTCAAGAATTGTGTTGACATATGCAATAACATACAGCATTTGGGGAACCTGAAATAGGCTCTGATTCTGACCACTGCTCTCTACATACCAATGTGGATACCGTGGTCAGTAATGATGGTCTTTCTCCCATGAACTTAGCATACAAGACCATTAAAGTGATCAAACATTCACATAAATGTTGTCAGTACTTTCTAATAAAAAGCTTTATTTTAAAACATTTTTTCTAATTATAGAACAGTTAAAACAAATTTAACCTGAAATCATTCTGATATTTGACCATATAGCCTATTTGCTATAGAATTAAGAGCTAAGAAAAATAGTTATCTGATTAAGAAGAAACTATCTCCCTATTCACTCAATTAGAAATGCTTCCTGGGTTGACTCCACAGCCTAGTGGTTAAAGGAACTGGATATCATGTGGTTCATTAAGATTTGAACCAGATTCCTGCAGCTTTAAAGCATGTGGATGCCAGTGTGCCTAAATACCAAACGGAATAGAAAAAGGAATTGTGATATGAGCCCACCCCATTTGTAGGTGTCTTCTCCCTCTCCCTTTCTTTCTCTGTATCTGGCAAGTCTATACAGCCTCTAACAATTAAAAATAGTAAATAAATGCTTTTCCTTAGTGTAGATATGTGCATGTCATGCTAGCCAATAGAACCTGTCCTGAAAGAGACAATCCATTCAGTTTTGCGAGTAATTTTCCACATTATAACAGTATGGTGTGTGTTAAGAATTAAAACACTGATCTGTAAGATCTGAGTATATCCCTCTTTCTTTTATTTGTCAGAGAGTACCTCCACAGAATGAGAGACAGAGACAGAGGCAGAGAAAGGGAACATCTCCCACCCATGGAGTAGGTTGATATTAAAGTCCTTTCTCCTGCATTGCTCTATTTTGTCAGGGCATGGGGCACTTGCATCTGTGCTCAGTGTGTTTTTCCAGCCATTGAGCCTGTGACTGAACTGCAGTTGGCAACATGGTAGCCCCCTTAATCAGTAGGCTGTGGGGCCAACCCAGATCTGGGTAAACTCTTTGTATGACTTTTAGTTAATGTGACATTTTCAGAAAGTTTCCTAATCTTTCTCAGATTCAATTTATTCATTATTATCATGTGAATTGTTAACATTGCTCTCTGGTTTCTTATAAAAATTAAATGTGCAACTTTAAATACAGCCCTCAGAATACTACTCAATTAATGAAATAATTATTAGCATATTATTAATATATTGCTACTATCAATATTACTATATGATGATGGCTAAATATCTTCTATAACAATTATTTTTAGACATGGAATAAGGAAATACAATCTCCTTCTACAATATGATAAAGTCTTTTGTTCTGCTGACTCTTCCACAATAAACAGATGTACAATTATTTTACAAAATTATAGAGAATATTAAGATATTCCAGATCTCATGTGGTATTAGCAATTAGGTTCATGGACATTAGCCTGAGAGTTCACATCCAGGAACAAATTTTGACTAGGGTAAAGATGAGAATAATATGCGAACTTTACACAGATACTGTAAGAAGGTAGAAGAGGGAGTGAAAAGCTGCCTCTATAATTCTGAGAATGGAGAATATAGAAATGTATAGATAAGTGAACATAGTTTTAGAATCAAACATAGTTGTACTCTAATGTGATGATGAAACAGAATGCCAATATGAACATGCATTATAATACATTATATATGTTAGTAATCACATTCTGGTCAACCAATCCCAAAATAACTCAATTTCACCTTTGATCAATCATTTCTTTCCATAAAGCCTCTGAGGAATGTGTGTACAGAAAAATCAAGGCATCCTTGCTTTATTATCCATGACTTTGGACCCAAGAGCTGTCCAATAGGCTAGTTTGGATTCTGTTATCCCCCTTTATTTAGGCACACCTGTGCAGCCTGGTCCTTGCTCTCCAAGTATACGGGGAAGAGAAAGGATATTTGCTCCAATATTCTGGTGCTGGCTGCCAGGCTGCAGACTCCATGGCTTTCCAAATCAGGAAAAGTATCCTGGCAACATTAATTCTGTGCATGGAGTATTTTTTTTATTTTTGTTTTGTTAAGGTTATTAAACTTTTGTTTATTTTGAGAAGATTTGAGGTGGGTTTATGTACACATGTGTAAATGAAGAAAGAGGGAGAGAGGGGTTATTAAGTATGAAGTCTTCTCTTAACCTGTAGAAAGGTCTCTACTCATTGACTAAAGGAGTGCAACTGTGTGAGTGGGTGATAGAAAACCACATGCAGTATGTGCTGATCTTCAAAAACTATTAAAACTCTCATCTTTAGAAACCTAGACCGTATCGGTATCTTCAAATTTTATAACATGTCTTCTCCTTGGCAGTAGCACATTTCTCTCCAGATTCTGACTAATTCCTTTAAGGAACAGAGAGGATTGGAGAAGGGTGAAAGGAAGCTTGAATTCCACTTCAAAGGAAAACCTAGATTATCTACTCATTATCAATACTTTGTGAAGACTGAGCAAATATTTTAGTTTCCTATGTGAATGACTATACATTCCATTATTATACACTCTGAAAATGTAGTACAGCTTAAGTGTATAAGAATTAAATTAAAAATTCTAAAGCACCTATTATAAGTCTTGCATATGATATGGATTCAGTATGTAACTATATCTTACATGTGATATGTAACTTTATTTTTTTGTATTTATATTTTACTTTTTGGATTCTTAATCCAAGCCTTCAATATGAGAAGTGACTGAGGAATAGTATACTATATTGCTACTGGGAATAGTATGCCACTGCATACACTGCCAAAGACAGACAAGAAGTCACGACAGGGCTAGAAGGTGGCATGGTATTTAAGATGCTGGATCCCATTGGCTGACTCTTGGTTTGAGTTCTGGATCTGACGGCTTGAAAAACATGCTGGGTGTACATTCATGCATGCCCAAAATCCCTAGAGGAGAATGGAGGAGAATGGACTGTAGTGTGGTCATCACCTTTGGGGGGTAATTTCTCGCTTTCTCTCTCTTTATCTCTCTTGGATGAGCACACACTCCCTATGGGAAAAATCTAAAGAGAAATAAAATAGAAGTCATGGTAAAAGTTCAAATTAAGACCATATTTGACTATTATCTAAAATAACTGACCAGAAGTTCCACTACACAACCCTTTAGCAACACCATATATGATATCCTATTTTTAAATGACTTATGAACAGAACATGATGAATCCACTACAGTAAAATTATGAGATAGCAGTAGTTGTAAAACAGCAATATTATTCATGCTTATGAGGCAAAGATATGTTGCAATAATCTCAGCTTTTCTGGAGAACCATTTTCTCCATAAATTAATATAAATATATAATGCAATTTCATTTCTAGAACTCAATTATGAAAGTTTCTCCATGAAATTATTATAACAATGCTTAGAAAGTTATCATGTGAAAACTCTCAATTGCCAGAGGATTTAATTATCTCTTAATTTCTATGATGGGTCTTGATTATGTCATCAAGGGGGTCACTTCAGATGCTGGAAAATAATTAACCATTTCTTAAGGATTTCTTATCATCTCAGGTGTCTATTTCCTTAAATTCTCCAATTCTTAAAATCCATTCTTATAAGGGATTAATTTCAGCTCACATAATAGAAAACGTAAACTTGTTTTTTTTCCTCATAAAAGAAATCCATAGCCAGCAGTAAAAGGAATATTGACACTATGTTATCATAGGGGGTCTTCATTTAAGTTTTCCACTCTTATCTCAGAATGGCTGCCAGAAATCAAGGAGAAGAAGGGCAAGTGCAGAAAGAGGCAGAAGTAGGCAGATTCAGGCACTGCCTAGTTTCCACAGTAGACCTTCCTCATAATTTGTCTTAAAGTCAGTGGCTTGCTTTCTCATTTTCCCTCTTTCTCTTTCTCTCTGGTGAGTGCACTTGCCCGATAGCAATTTACATAAAAATAATAGTAAATAAAATTGAATAAATAAGTCTTTTTAAAAAAGAGTCATCCTGCAGAGTTGTATCAGTCAATCACTCCTAGTGCAAGGTAATATGAGAAATGTAGTATGGAAGAAAACTGGGACATTCTTAAGAAGAATAGGGTTCTGAGTGAGAGGAAGCAATGTAGTCCGCATCAAAACAGCACTTTTTTTTTTCTTTTTTAAAAATATTGTTACTACAGGATATTTTTTTCCCCAGAGAATGCATAGGTTCTAGGACCTCTCAGATATCAAAATGCACAAACACTCAAGTGTCTTATGTAAAAAGGTGTAGTATTTTCATATAACTTACATGCATCCTTCCTACTTTAAAATATCTCTAAATAACTTATAATGAATCTTAGCATCAGATATAAGTGAAAAGAAAAATGTCCAGATATACTTTTTCAGATCTCTAAGGAGCTAGCTCTTCTCCCACTTCATAATACTGGCATGGATGGAATTGTCTCCCTCCATCCCCAATTAATATATCGAGTACCTAACCCCCAGTATCCCAGAATATGACTATTTTTGGAGTAGGGTCTTTGAATAGATATTTAAATTAGATTGAGGTGATTAGGGAGGGCTGTAACATAATATGACTGGTCTTCTTATAAGAACAGGAGATTAAGACATAGACACATATGAAGGAAAGACTATGTGAGGTAAATGGGAGGAAATGATCAGAAGAAATTAACCTTGGCCACACCTTGTTATGAGACTTTTAAACTCCAGAATTATAAGAAAGTAAATTTCTGTACTTTTTAAAAGATTTTTATTTATTTATTTATTTTTCAGGTTTTGTCATAGGGTGTGTGTTATCACCAAAGAGATAGAGACAGGCTGAGAGAGAAAGAAAGTGAAAAATCTCCCCCCTGGCAGAATAACCGCACTGCAATCTGGTCTCCTCCAACCTCCTCCTGAAATAGAATGACCACACTACAATCTGGTCTCCTCCAACCTCCTCCTGAAATTTTGGGCATGCATTTACACGCATCCAGTGTGATTTTCAAGCCTCCAGGTCCAAGACTTGAACCGTGGTCAGCCATTAACTACTATGTCACCTGTTGACCCCAGTCGACTTACGGTATTTTATTATTGGTGTTCTAGCAAACTAGTACATGTACTAAAACAAAATCTGTATTGAAGAACTGTGTAACTTTAAAAATGACAGTAACTCAACATTCTGAGTCCAGGAAAAACAAAACAAAACAAAACAAAAACATGGTTAAATGTTTATATATAATTTCATAGTGTTTATTTTTCTGGTATAATTTTTATTTATAATTTTATTAATTTTCTTTATAATTCTTAAAATAGAAATTGGATCAAACTACATTTTTCAGTTGTTTGGCTGATAGTTTATTATTGAATTATGTTTATAAACCTTGTTATATATCTAATCCTGTATGCCTCTTTTTTCTTCTTGTTGATTTCAGAGTTTTGATTTTTATTTATTTTTATTTATTTTTCATATGCTATAATATTATAAGAAAATAATGTCATAAAGGCACTTGTAACTCTATGAGTTTCTGTAACCATTTTTTTTTCTTTTTTTGGAGAGGATTTTTGCTACAGGGCACGTGCACTCTCCAGAAAGACAGAGAGAGACAGAGAGATAGAAAGCGAGAAATCACCCCCCCAGGGGGGATGGCTACTCTTCAATCCCTTCTCCTCTGTTATTCTCCTCTCAGGGATCTTGGGCATGCACGCATATGCACCCAGCGTGAGTTTTAAGCCACCGGGTCCAGGACTCGAACCACGTTTGACTACATGGGAGCTCAGCGACATAGCCATTATGCTAACTGCTGGTCCCTGTAACTATTTTTCAAGGTAAATTATTAGGCATGTATTATTAGATTAGATAGTCTGGTCTCACAGTAAATCAAAGTATCTACTGTTCTAATTCTACATCTTTGAGATATGTTAAGATAGTTAATCACTAACATTCGAGTAATTAGGTAAAAATGACATTTAATGACTACTCTCAATTAATATAATTGTTAGTGAGTTTTGTAAGGAAAATGACTTTAATTCTAGCAGTTTTCTGTAAGGATCTTAGATATTCTAGTGCTTACAATCCCACCACATTGTTCACATGAGGGTATTGCATGCTTATGCTGGTCTTGCAAGTTTAAAATTGTTAATAAAATGCTGTTCAGCTAGAAATAAGACTGAGTAGCTTGGAATTTTCATTTGTACATAATATTCTAGACATTGGTAAATTTACGGGACTGAATTAAAGAAGTACTAAAACCAAAAATCTGAGGCCAGATGGTGCAGCAGGAGATATGATGCTCCGTGAGGCTGACCCACCTGGACAGGTGGTAGGCTTGTGTCTAGAGACCTTCCTGGGTTACCAGGCACACGTGCGCCCCTGATCCGGGTTGACTGAGACTGTGGGTGGATCATGGCATCAGAACCCTGTCGGAGGTGCTGTGTCCTGTCTCTCTCTCTCTCTCATAAAATAAATAAACAAAACCTTTTTAATTCCCCAAAACTACTTATTGAGGGTCACTGTCAATATTGGTTTTTTTTGTCAATATTGTTTTATGACTACCACACAATTTGAAATCTAAACCAAATAAATCATGCCTCCCCTAAAGAACACATAATGCAATTTCACACACTGAGAATGAATATAATCAAAATGAAGATGATAAGAACATGAATAACACAGAGCTTTCAGGATGATCAAGGATAATCTGATTAATATTTAAGAATAAACTTTGAATTTTTTTCTCTAGGACTAACTAATATTTATCTCCTCTTGTGTTTCCAGGACTCACTCTCAACATGATAAAGAAACATGAGAAAGTCACATATTTCTTTCTGTAACTCAATAGCTTCTTTAAATTGTAGTTGGTATTAATAATTTCCACCCTGACTCTCATACGGTTGTATATAATAAATAGAAACATGTTGGTATCGATATTTAAATTAAAAGTGCTATTCAAATTCTAGGTACCATTACATTACAAACAAAATAACTTCATTGGGTAACTCTGCCCCAAACTCACAGTTACGTTAGAATGATGGTATCTCATAACAATTTATATCTAATCTTTTTCTCTCTTTAGTATTCCAAATTGGGGTTATTTCGATGTTAACTTGGAAAAGAGCTAGTAAACACATAAAATCACAAAACATACACAAATTACAAGATTTTTAGATAAGTGTTTTTATTTTACCAGAATTGTTGTTTAACTATGTATTGGCTAGGGAGGTAGCAGGTGATGTGGTGGTTAAGGCACTGAACTCCCACAGGGTTTACAGCGGTTCAAGTCTCAAGACCTGACAACTTGCTTTCTCACTTTCCCTCTCTTTTACTTTCTTTTTGTGTATCATTGGTCAAATTTTTAAAATAATAAGCAATATGATTAAATAATTATTTTAAAATGTGCACTGAATGGGACCAGTAGGTGGCGTGATGGCAATGTCACTGGACTCCCATGTAATCGACCTCTATTCAAGTCCTGGTCCTGGAGGCTTAAACTCATGCCAGGTGTGTGTACATGCATGCCCAAGATCCTGAGAGGAGAATGGAGGAGAAGGGATTGCAGCGTGGTCATCCCCTCTGGGGGATGATTTCTCGCTTTCTGTCTCTCTGTCTCTCTCTGTCTTTCTGGTGAGTGCACGTGCCCTATAGCAAAAACCTCCCCCCCCAAAAAAATATGTGTATTGACTAATATGGGATATGTAACTTAATGCAACACAAATTTTAAACAGTAATAAATGAACCACTTCACGCTCTTTGGATTTATTATACTATGATTAAGGAAAAAATTCCTTAGATTTAATAAAGTTTATCTAAGCTCTACCATGATTAATATTTATTATGATCAATCATTAAAGTGTGAATTTAACAATATTTTTCATCTTTACTTAAGAAAACTCATTCTCTCCTGAAGATATGAACATTTCCAGATATGTTTTTATTATTATTTTGGATTCAATGAAAGTACTTTATATGCACATAGACAAATTTAGATACTAATTTTAAAGCAAACAATGTACAACAAGCATGTTAAGTTCATGTTAGTTTCTCTGGGAAAGAACATTGTCTATGAGAATAAAGGTAGGAGAGCAGTTGCTAAAAACATTTCAGTAAGTCCAGCTGTGACTGTTGACTCTACAGAGTATAAAAATTTGTAATCTGTTGCTAGAAAATAACTACAAAATAAAAATAAAAAGATTAGTTAAATCCATGTTCACTCAAAGTGCTGATAGCAACAATGTTCATTCACTTGAACACAGCCTGGACCCTGAGAGTCAGAGTGAATGAAATAAAGTTAGAAATATCTCTCTCAAAAGTGGGACAGCCCCATTCAAGTATCAACACTGACAGTGAACTCTTTCTATTTTTTTTTGGAGAGGTTTTCGCTATAGGGTGCGTGCACACTCGCCAGACAGACAGAGACATAGAGACAGAAAGTGAGAAATCACACCCCCCACCCCCAGAGGGGATAGCCACGCCGCAATCCCTTCTCCTCCGTTCTCTTCTCGGGATCTTGGGCAGGCATCCACATGCACCCGGCGTGAGTTTTAAGCCACCGGGTCTGGGGCTGGAACCCTGGTTGACTACGTGGGAGTCCAGCGACATAGCCATTATGCTAACTGCTGGTTTCCACAGTGAACTCTTTCTTTCTTGACAATATTTGAAGAAATCAGAAGTCGCGTTTGTTCATTACAGTTTAGATAAAATGATTTCATATCACCTTCTAAGGTTAAAATTGGAAGTCATCCCATATTTATTTTAGAAAACGAAACTGGGGTAAATTAAATACACAATCATGCACAATAGTTAGAAGTCTTAAAGGTTTAAGTATTATACACTTATTATATGAATATATTAGGCAGTATTCTAAAATATTGTAAAGTATTAAAGACATCACTTTTTTCCTTGCATACTGACCTACCTCTTTGTGTGTGTGTGTGTGTGTGTGTGTGTGTGTGTGTGTGTGTGTGCATTAGAGGGGATATGTACACACATGCCTGACATGTTTTGCACACAGTTGGGGCTGGGTTTTGAACCTCAGTTGGCCATGTGGGATCTGGCTCTCTCAACCATTGCACTATGATCTGGCCTAGTATTCTTATCTTTACAAGTGTGCACATGTGTATGTTATATGTTATGTATATATGAAGTTATAGAAGCAGACATGCCCTAAATACATATGTTTTGTCAGGCCCTTAGACTCATACCTTTCTCATACTGAGAAATGTGCAGGACATGCATCCTTATCCCTATACTAATAGAGACAGTAATACAGTGAGGCTCAGAGAGATTTGATATATTAATAGTTACCTGGAAAACAAGTAGCAAGTCGTTATTTCTCAAATCAGAAAATTATTTTTCCATATTACATGAAAGCATTCACTTTCTTGTCTTAGGTCACAGAGCAAGCAATGGATAAGCAGGATTTGAATTTTGGGCCTTGGCTGTTGGTTCAACATACAGAACTAAGTATTAGTAATCTGAGAAGGTATATGTGACAATAAACCAATTTCCACAGTAGGGCAAGAATAATTAGGTAGATGGACAAGATTATTTGAAAGACTGTACCCACATGTAACTTGAAATATCCATATCCAAATAAATTTTTAAAACTGTGTGTACATCATGTTTGTGCATGCATGAGTGTGCTAGCATTTTTTTGGAGGGAGGGTAGGGTGTGTGCACTCGATGGAGAGAGATGGAGGTCGAGGGGAGTGACCAAACACTTCCCACAGAAGGTCACACTGTGATTGCTTTTCCTCCATTTCTCCTACTTTCCAGATTTGGGGCACACATACATGTGCACCTGGTCTGATTTTCAAACTACCAGATACAAGACTGAAACCACACAACTGGCCATGTGGGGTCCAACATCCTCAACCACCACCCACCTACTGGCCCTGTATATAGAATTCAAATGGGATCATATTTTTCCCTCCTTTGGAATCCAGTTTATGCTTCTGTAGAAAAATCTTGAATACAATAAATTTGAGTTTCATGTATAGAATTCACCAGACTGAAAAAAAAAAAATCAATGCTTTCTACTTCTGAGGACTGTCATTATTTCATCTACTGCTTATTGGAGGAAGAAAGGTTACCACTAAACTTCACCCTTTATCCATCAGTACCCACGGAGTGGATTGATTAAAGCTTGGGCAGTGTGAAATTGCTACACATCCGTCTGTCTCTAGATTTATGTTTGAGGTGCTGAGAAAATAAAAATGCTTATTATAAACTATGACCTGATTGATATGTTTTCTTGGCAAAGAGGCTATTTTAGCCATAAAAATAATCATAAAAAAATTAGATATTTCCTGTGCAGTTTTCAAAGTAGCAGAAGAATATTATAAAGATTCACCAAAGCTTGCTAATAATTTTTGCAAAATAAAATAGGATGAAAGTGATACTGTAAAGTGGTCAAGGTTTACTGAGCGAAGAAAAAAAATCAAAGAAAACAGGAACAAATATAATTGGCTATGACTAGCAGGTAGTGGGTGTGGGGGTTAAGACAGCTGAATCTCACATGATAGACTGCGTGGTTTGAGTCCTGGATCTGGTGGTTTGAGGGACATGCTAGGGATGTGTGCGTATGTGCCCAAAATCTTGAAAGGAGAAGAGATAGTGCATTGATCATCCTCTGTGGAGATATGCTTTCTCACTTTCCCTCTCTCTTTGTGTGTGTCTGTCTCAAGTAAGCTTATGCACCCTACAGAAAAAAAAAAAAAAACAGTAAGCTTATGCACCCTATAGAAAAAAAAAATGCCTATAAGAGTTCACAGAGTCCGTTACCATGTAGGATTCTACATGGCCAGCTGTGGTTGGAATTCCGGCCCCTGCAAGCTTGAAAAACATGCTGGTCATGTGCAAGTGCTTTTCCCCAAATGTGTCAGGATGGAGAAATGGAAAAGGATTGAGGCATGACTCTCTCTCTCTCTCTCTCTCTCTCTCTCTCTCATGCACTCACCCTCTAGCAATTAAAAATGAAACAAATTGCTCACGTTAAGTACTGATGTGCTACTACGTATACAACAGGTAGAGTGTTAAAAATAAGCAAACAAAGCATTTCTATAATACATAGGTACCATTTGTGGAGTGTGAACCCAGGCCCTGGGGGATTCTCTCCAAAGTGCAGGACAAAGTCATAGTAAAACCCCCCAACACGTCTGGACAAATTTATCACTCTGGAAAGGTTGACTGTTTTGGTGGGATAAGGGGAAAACCTCTAGGTGTACGTTAGAATTGTTTATTCTTATTTTCCCATTTTACTTCTCTAGAAATGTAATTCTCCCTTTTCTGATATTCACAGTAAGTGTCAGGTGATAATCCACATTTCTTTCATGCTGTGTAGTCAGTAAGCCACTCACATGGACTCCATGTGGGACAGCTTAAAGGGAACTTCACAGCAGCGGACAGGCCTCACGCCTCCCCTGAGAGGGCAGATGGTCAAATGCAATCACTCCCAAATATCTTTTACCCAGAATCATAGATGGATTTTCTTTAAGATAAAGTTAAATATAAGGGGACTTCAAAAAGGTCATGGAAAATTTGAATTATGTAAAAAGTAGGTGTGGATTTGAAAAATTTTGCACAAAAATAAACTCATATTTTAATTCTATTTTCCATGAACTTTTTGAAGTCACTTCATCTGTCTGTTTTTCTAAAACTAAAACATAAAATAAAATAAAATAAATAAAAAATATTATAGAAATTTACATATTTGAAATAAAAATGGGGAAAATGAACAACAGATACATCTACGTTCTTTTAGTGTAAATGATGTGGTTAAAGTTACAAAAAGAAGACTAATAATGGGAACATTAGTAGGAAATTTAAAAGAGAAGACATTATTATCCTATATTTCTGATCTCACATGTTAAAATGTTATTAACACATTAAATAGATATCTACCATAACATAACTGTTTCTGCAAGAAGAGATATAGCTAGTATCAAATATAGAAAAATATATTCAACAGAGTTTAAGAAACTATAAGTAAAAGAAAAATAAACACCCATCAAACTAGTAAAAAAAAGTACCATAATATAGCTACCTGTTTGCTGGAGCATACTGAAATTCTTATGCTCAAATATTACTGCTAATAGTATAAATATTTATAACTCTTTTTTTGGTATGTTGGAAATAACGTTAACACAATGGGGAAAAGTTATTCTTTTTGACTATTCAATTATAGATGTGAATAAAATTTATTTTAAGGGGCAAAACCTAAATAAGAAAAAAAATATATAAGAATATTTATTATCCTATTTTTATTTTACTTTTCCATTTTGTCAGAAGGCATGTTGCCAGAGAGAGAAGACAGAGAGAGAGAAATAGGAGAAAGCACCCCCTGTCCCATGGTACACGATAACACTGCAATCCCTTCTCCCCCATTTTCTCCTCCTTTCAGGATTTCGGGTATTCACACACACACGTGCCTGCTGTTTCTCAAGAAGCCAAGTCTGGGACTTGAACTGTACAGTCGGCCATGTGGAATCTGGTTTGTCTTAACCATTAGGCCATCATTGTCCTATTATTTACATGAGAAAATCTTGACAAATAATAAGGGTAAGATATTAACATGCAATTTTATATAGACTTTCCGATCCTAAATTTGTAGGTGTCTTGGCAAAGCAGCCTCATCAATTGCCTCTGCAGTCTGGAACATGTCAGCTACTTCCTCCACTACTTCCTGAAATCTTTGAACTCTGCAAGGGATAAATTGTAAGAAACAACACACCACAAACTTTTCAAAAATATTTTGCCATTTTATTCACACATCAGCACTCTAAATTCTCTTGGTCATGAAAAGACTTGCCCTGCCTCACACTGATCTTCCCTCCTTCAACTCATCACTGTTGTTTTCTCATGCTCTTAGATCACACACTTTCGGGTGTAAGTCTCCCTCTAGATTAACACCCTCAGGAAGTGCAGTAGTCTATCTATGCAGACGTGGAAAGGAGTGGATGGTTCTCGGCGTGCTTTTTTTTTTTTTAGGATTATCTACCTAACGATTATGATTATGATTATTATTATTAATTTGCCATAGGGCACATGTACTCACCAGAGAGAGAAGGAAAATGAGAAAACAAGCTGCCGGTCTGGAACTCTAACCAGGGTCAGTCATGTAGGAATCCAGCACCTTAACCACCATGCTACCTCCTGACCTCATCAGTATATGTTTTTTCAATGGTCTATTTCTATAACATACATGTGAATAATTTTGTTTAAACCTGAAGATCAAGTTAGTAAGCTAAAATGTGCTGTGTTCTTATTTTACATAGAAATAAATAAAAACTGCTATTTTACTTTCACCACTAAAACTAAAGGAATAATATGAAAAGGGAAGTTGAGGTTACACATAAATTTTCATAGGATATTAGAATTGTACTTTTAAAAATGTAAATAATAATAACTTGAGAAAATATTTTTCTGTCTTTTATATTAAAACACAAAATCTGCAAATCAAGGTTATGAAGTTAATTTTTCTACAAATAATCTTAGAAAAACTTGCAGTTTGAAAATACAAAATAAACTTCGCTCTTGATAATAATAGAAATAAATTAAAAATTTACTCATAAAAGGTACTTATAAAACTGGGAGAAGCAAAAAATAAGTATTAATTCAAGATGGGAAAGACTGTGTATACATAAAAGTGACTATTTCGGGCCAGCTGGTGGTGTGGTGGTTAAGGCACTAGACTCTCACGTACCCAAGTGCGGTTTCAGTCCCAGACCTGGTGGCTTTCCTTCTCACTTTCCCTTTCTCTCTCTTTTTCTGTCTCTCGCTGTGAGTGAACGTGCCCTCAAACAAATTAAAAAGTAATAATAAATTAAATTAAATAAATAACTATTTTTTAAAAAGAGACCATTACCAGTGATGGGTATTATAAACCAGTAAATTAATAACCAGCAGAATAACTATTAAAATAAATATGAGACCAACAAAATGTCTTTGGTTCAATATCATGGATAATAGTTTAATATGCTAAATGTTCTTATAGATTAATAAGAAACATCTTAGCACTCTATGAATATAAACAAGCAATTCTTAGCAGAGAAATGTAAGTCACTTAAAGACATAAAAATAATTCACTCATTCATAACATGGGATGACATCTAGATGACCTTGGGTATGGTGATGATTTTCAATAAACATCAAAGCACTATTCATGAAAAATATAATTGATAAGTCTAATTTTATTGAAATTAAGAACTTTGAAAAGGGGACCAGCAGTTGGCATAATGGCTATGTTGCTGGACTCCCATATAGTCGACTGTGGTTCAAGTCCCGGACTCGGTGGCTTAAACTCACACCAGGCATGTGTACGTGCGTGCCCAAGATCCCGAGAGGAGAATGGAAGAGAAGGAATTGTGGCATGGCCATCCCCCCGAGGGGTGATTTCTGTCTCTCTGTCTTTCTGGTGAGTGCACGTGCCCTATAGCAAAAACAAAAAACGAAAAACAAAAAACCACAACAAAAAAGCTTTGAAAAAGTAACTTTCAAGAGAATGAAAAGAAATGCCACAACCTGAGAGAAAGTATTCATTCATCAAAGGACAAATTCAGAACTGTTACTCAGAATATACATGGAATTTTGAGAACCAGCAGTTAGCGTAATGGCTATGTCTCTGGACTCCCATGTAGTCGACTGCGGTTCGCGTCCCAGACCCGGTGGCTTAAAACTCAAGTCGGGCGCGTGTGCATGCGTGCCCAAGATCCTGAGAGGAGGATGGAGGAGAAGGGATTGCGGCGTGACCATCCTCCCTGGGGGGTGATTTCTTGCTTTCTGTCTCTCTGTCTCTCTCTGTCTGTCTGGCGAGTGCACGCACCCTATAGGGAAAAACCTCTCCAAAATAAAAAGAATATACAGGGAATTTTAAAAACTCACCAGTAAGAAAATGAGGAGACCAATTTAAAAATGAGCAAAGGACCTGAACAAACACCTTACCAAAGATATGCAAGTAGCAAATAAATGTAGGACAAGATGCTCAGCATTATATGTTATTAAATAAATGCAAATTTAAAAACAACAATGAAATACTACCATGCTTATATCTGAATGGCCAAAATCTGGAACACTGACAACAAATGCCGGTGAGAATGTGGAGAATCGATGCTTGTAGCAACGTTATTAGTAGATGACAAAACCTGGAAGCAACCATGATATCCATTCCATGTAGTTATTTATGAGCAGCTTAGTACTTTATTAATAGATGTCAAAACTTGGAAGCAACAAAGATATTCATATCCATTTAGTATCCTACTAAAGGTGAATGGCTATACTATGATACAGCGCTGCAATGAACTGTTTTCTATCGATGAAAAGCATTGAGCTATAAACCATGAAAAAACATGGAAGAGCTTTAACATACATATTACTAAGTGAAATAACTCAAGGGGAAAAGGCTACATAATGTGATACAAACTATGACACCATCAAAAAGGCAAAACTACTGAGAGTTGAGAAAGATCAGTGGTTGCTATGGAATAGAAATAGTGGATGAATAAAGGCATAACGTAGGATGTCTAAGGCAGCGAAATTGTTCAGTATGATATCATAATGTAGGGTATCCGTCCTCACACCTTTGTCAAGTCCTATAAAATGTACAACACCCAATCTGAACTCCAGTGTAAACAATGGGCTTTGATAATGAAGTATCAATGTAGGCTTGTCATTTGTTAAAAACACACCACCTGATGAGAAATACTGTTGGCAGGGGAGTCTGCCGGGGGGCAAGAGATATATAGGGACTCTGATTTCTGCTTCCTTTAGCTGTGAACCTAAAATTACTCTTCAAAATTTATTTTAAAAGAAAATTGGGGCCAATAAGTGGCATGATGGCCATAGGTCTGACTGCAGTTCGAGTCCCGGACCTGGTGGCTTACTTTTTCACTTTCTCTCTGTCTGCCTCTGGTGAGTTCATGTGCCCTGTAGCAAATTAAAAAAAAATAATAATAATAATGATCACAAAATTAATAAATAATTCTTTAAAAAATGATTATTAGAGCTAGTAACAGTTGCCTATTGAACAAGCTGAGCCTGAGGCTACTCCTTTGGTGTTACAAGGATGATCATTTCAAGGAAATGTTAAAAACAAACCAACATCCTACTGACATTCTCTTTGATGTTAACAGGAAGTTTGAAAAATGAAACATAAAGTGAGTGCTTTTTTCATAATGTGATTCACTGATAAATGTCATCTACCATCTGACATCTCCCATCTGTAGTACACACCCCACCTTCTGTAAGCAGTGATTCTTGTCATATGTGAGTATGGGAAAATGGATAGTCTTTATTATTTGTCTCTTCTTCTTGTGTTTTCTAATATCTTGAGCTAATTATTAAAGTTTTAACAGCTGAACTTATGCAAAGGTAGTAGTAAGAAAGAGTAACTAGTATATAAAAACATTTTGAAGATTATAAAAGTACACTTAAGATTTAAACCATTAAATTAGGAATTAATTAAAACTGGTTAAAAAAATCAGGCTTACAAAGCACTACATTCAAATCCCAGCTCTTCCATGGATAAGGCTGTGGCTTTAGCTGGGTACTTGTCTCTTTCGTCCCAAGAATCTCCATGTCTAGGATGTTGACAACACCATCTATTTTGTGGGCATTTGTAGTGGGTGGTGTCCAAGATGACCACCAGGTGTTCTGCCTTTAGGTATTCTCACCTTGTGTTGTCCCCTCCTATGCTGTGCCAGAGCTCATCTCTATGAGCAAAATTCTATCTGACAAGAACAATGGTAAGTCACTTACAAAGATAATGTGTGTGTGTGTGTGTGTGTGTATATATATATATATACCCTTGTCTTCCATTCTCCTCTCAGGACCTTGGGTAAGCATGCACACGTACCTGGCGTGAGTTTAAGCCACTGGGTCAGGACTCAAATCGCGATAGAGTTCAGTGACATAGCCATAATGCTAATTGCTGGGTCCACAAAGATAATTTCTTTTTTTTTTTTGAGAGGTTTTCATATAGGGCACGTGCACTCACCAGACAGACAGAGAGAGACATAGAGACAGAAAGCAAGAAATCACCCCCCAGGGGGGATGGTCACGCCGCAATCCCTTCTCCATTCTCCTCTCGGGATCTTGGGCATGCACACACAC
>NW_006159584.1:1107328-1144961 GCF_000334495.1 Tupaia belangeri chinensis
CTTTTAAGTCCCCTAGAAAGAAGAAATGGCATTAAAAACTATCTGCTGTGCACCAAAACTGTTTCAGAGGTGATACATACTAACTTTTTTTCTGCTTCAGATTCTAAAGGTACATCATTTTCACCCACATTCAATGTGAAGTGGTTTACGGCAATCCTCCCAATGAATCCATGTGGTTCACCTCTCATTAATGAATGGGTAAGTTAAAAAAAAAAAATGAGATGTATGGAGGCAGACAAATGCCTGTCGTGTATTTATTGGGTTTTCTGAATCTTTTCTTAAAATTTACATAATCTCTTTCATGATAAAAAACATGTGCACACACATGAAAGAGAGAGAAGCACCTTTGAAAGAGTCTAGTCACTCTGCAGTCCCCTCTCCCTGACCTTTCAGCTTGTCATGTTTCCAGACACACAAGGAAGCGCTGGCATGTTTTCAAGGTGACCCAGAGATCGGGACTCACATTTAGTGGTGTAGTCCCAGCACTACAGTTTAGTTTGCTACCCACTGCACTACCAGGCTGGGCCTGAGTGCTCTGAAATCTTACACATATTTCAAGAAATTAGACTGGATCCTCCTCAAATGGATAATTACCAGAGAGCAAACTGAAAGTAAAATGAGTATTTTACTTACTATTTTACTACTCCTAATGATACAAGATCTATAAAAGATGACTTCTACAGAACTTAAACTTTCACAAAGTGGTCAGAGATGAATTCAAGAAGACTAGGAGGAATAAGATGTCCCGAAATAACTGTCAGTTGGCTTTCACACTGTACTAATCTATTATCTAAATACTCAGAAAGCGATGTGAGGTTGGATAGTAGATGAATGATTCAATCAATTTAAACAATATAAAGTCAATTTCACCATTTTTATAACTTTACCAAAAGCACTTTTTCACATGAAACTCATAGCAATAACACCTCGCACTTTACACATTTGAGTTTTAGAAACAAATATTTGTGTGTATTTGTGGGAGTTTATATCTTCAGAGGCAGTCCTTATCCTTTTGGGAATCTCTTCTAACCTCAAACCTAGTTAGGAAAAAGAAATGATAAGAGAGAGATGAGATGGTCTTCAAATGGCTAATCAAAGTGTTTGAGAGTGCTAGTAGTTCGGAGTTTAGAAGTTACCGGCAGGTAACTTGGTGGTTAAAGGCACTGGATTCCCACATGGTTGACTATGGTTCAAGTCCCAAACTGGCAGCTTGCTTTCTTGCTTTCCTTTTCTCTCTATCTCTATCTCTCTGTGTCTGGTCAAATTAAAATAATAATTATAATAATAATGACAGCAAATGGAATTAAATACATAAATTTTAAAAAAGAAGACCACCAATGTCTGATTCTCACATATAGCCAACTATGGGCTGATATCAGACTGCCTAGGGCAATACAGAGGGCTAGAAAGGGCTAACTTACTTTCCTGGGAGATAGAGCCAAAAGCATTGTGATTGGTCTGCTCTTTAGAGCAGGAAATACAGAACACTCTCCTAGGGACCAGATGTGGCTCATGGGGGAGAAAAAGACTTACATAGGTTCGTTCTGGGTTCTGCCTATAGTGCTGCCTGAAAATCTAAATAGACAACAAAATAATCAGCAAAAAGTACTGGTATGAAGCAGGTGGCCTAAAACGGACCAGATCCCAGGGCTGAGATGCTTCCTATAGGTAACTGCAAAAGAGAAGCTAGCAGAGAACCTCTGAACTGAAGCAGCCATTAAATTCACCACAGGAAAAGAAAGGCAGATTGGAATATCTGTTAAGGTCAATGACCTAAGTCATAAAATCAAAAAGTACTATCTTATCCCATTCCTCTCTTCCCTACATAATACAGGCCTAGTGAAGGAATAGCAAGTCAACACGAATGCAAGGGCCTCAACTTCTCTCTTGTAGGTAGCCAGAAGCAGGTCCAAGGTAAGAGAGGAAAGATAAAGCTACAAGGCTAGGAGTTTGAATTATAATATAGTACAACACAATCCAATTATCTCATCTATTTTAAGAATTATTTTAACTTTATTTATTTTACTTATTTAAATTTGACCAGAGAGAGACAGAGTGAGAGAGAGAGAGAGAGAGAAAGAGGGAAAATGAGAAAGCAAGCTGCCAGATCTGGGACTCAAACTACAGTCGGCCATGTGTGAGTCCATGCCATCTGCTGGCCCCCACATTCCAATTATTTAATTGACACAATCCTATGACTTAAGGATTGTGTCCTAGCTAAGATGATGCATAATTATTTTGAGCCTGCGGGAGTTGTCCACAAAGGGCAGGAGGAGACTGCCCTAGTTGATTGTGGGAAACAAAAACATGAAGTTGTATTTTGGTCAAAATCCATGCATCACTCCTATTGTACATACAGGTTATTCACACATTACCTCATTTACTCCTTCCAGAATCTTTGAAAGTTAGGTAAGTAAATTGTGCAGTTGTGCAGGGACACATGATCGGGGGACCTTTGGATTGTTTAAGGCTCTGCTCTTGCTGTCTTGAAATTCTTAATAATTTTGGAATAAGCGATCCCACCATTTGTGCACTGAGCCATGAAAAACATGTAGTTGGTTCTATAAAGGTCTTCTGGGGTACTGGCCATGTTCCAATTCTTAAACTAGATTAGAGTTTATATAGGGGCAGTAAGCTTTAACAATATGATATGCCATAATATCTTATACAACTTTCTGCATGTATTATACATGACACAATTTCAAAATGTTAAAAATAATTTATTTCCCAGAAATAGATTTACTCTAGGAAATTATTTTAAAAAATAATTTCTGACTCAAGTCAGATGTAAAGACATATTTCTAGCAAATAGACACAAATAAGAAGAGATGAAGCCTACTTTTTTAATTTAGAAATTTAAATAAAATCTGTATGAAAGAACTAAATAGAAGACTTGACACAGAAAAAATAAATTTTTAAGAATAAGAAGATAAGCTTAAGGTGTAATCCTATAATACAAATGAAAACATACAAAAGTGTGAGAAGATAATAGATATGGGACCAGCAGGTAGTGTGGTGGTTAAGATGTTGGACTCCTACATGGTTCAAGTCTCAGATCTGGCATCTTGCTTTCTCACTTTCTCTCTCTCTCTCTCTCTCTCTGTCTCTCATACTCTCTTTCTATCTCTGTCTCCCTCTAGTCAAATTAAA
This sequence comes from Tupaia belangeri chinensis, assembly GCF_000334495.1. Classification (NCBI taxonomy): domain Eukaryota; kingdom Metazoa; phylum Chordata; class Mammalia; order Scandentia; family Tupaiidae; genus Tupaia; species Tupaia belangeri. The sequence goes on from NW_006159584.1 coordinate 1,110,479, forward strand.
AGATAAATAATAACAACAAATAAAATTAAATAAATTCATCTTTTTTATTTTTTGAGAGATTTTTGCTATAGGGCATGTGCACTCACCAGACAGACAGAGAGAGACATAGAGACAGAAAGCAAGAAATCACCCCCCAGGGGGGATGGTCACGCCGCAATCCCTTCTCCATTCTCCTCTCGGGATCTTGGGCATGCACACACACGCACCCGTGTGGGTTTTAAGCCACCGGGTCTGGAACGCGAACCAAGGTCGACTACATGGGAGTCCAGCAACATAGCCATTATGCTAACTGCTGGTTTCCAAAGATAAGATTTTTAAAAGATGGGAGTATTCGTATTAGATTCTCAATATCTCTCTCTCTTTCTCTCTCGCCCCCCCCCCTCTCATTTGCCCTAGAGGAAACTATGTTGTGGATATCCCTGTAAGAGAAGCCCATGCTGACTAGAATCTCATGTGATACCAGAGTGAAAATCACCCAGCTAAACCAATTTCAGATACCTGACTCTAAGAAAATGTATAAGATAATAAGCATCTGTTACTTTAAACTACTCAGTTTTAGAGTAACATGATAACTGCTTGGTTCGAATCTCAGACCTGGGAGCTTGAAGAATCATACCAGGTACATGGGCATTTGTAGTGGGTGGTGCATGTATGCCCAAACTCCTAAGAGGAGAATGAAGGAGAAGAGATTTTAGTGTAGCCATCCCCTTGGGGGTAGGGTTCTCACTTTCCTTCTCTCTGTCTATCTCTGTCTCTCCTGTGAGTGCATGTACTCTACAGTAAAAAGTAAAAGCAACAATAAAAAAGTCAAAGATGTTTATGACCAGTTTTTAAAATTTGGATACATTATAAAACGTATCTCCCTATTTTAATTTTTTTCTAGTAGCACTAAAGTCCTCTTGTCTGTTTATAATTCAATCTAATCTCACATCTTTTTTTAAGAGAGTTTTGCTATAGGGTATGTGCACTCACCAAAGAGAAAGAGAGACAGAAAGAGAGAAAACACCCTCCCAGCGGGCGGCCATGCCACAATCCCTTCTCTTTCATTCTCCTCTCAGGATTTTGGGCATGCACACATACGCGCCCAGAGTGGGTTTTAAACTCCCAAGTTCAGGACTTGAATCTCAGTTGGTTGTGTGGGAGTCCAGCAATGTAACCATTACACCATCTGCTGGTCCCTAGTCTCATAACTTTTACCCACATAAAAACTTCATGGTATCTCAGCATTTAACAAGAATGAAAAAAATATGTAAATGTAAAAAGGACATGTAAGTTTAAGATATAAACTATAAAAGATAGGAAATAAAATATACAAACTATGTAATCCATGTCACAATTATTCCTGTAGTGATAAGGTGAACATGCCATCATTTTTGTAAGTATAGAAGATAAAACATAGAATGGTTTACGACTACCCTAAATTTCTCTACTTACTCTACCTTTCTATCTCTGGTGTTAAATGTGACACAGAAAATAAGGTGCAACATAAAACTATGAAACTTAATAAAGTTTACAATAGAATGGTGGTACATGACGTGAGCAGATAATTCACAGAAGAAAGAAAATCGAGGACATGAGCTATAACAAATAAAGCCCAGTGATGCTGAGACTTTATGAAACAATATTTCTATTAGAATGCTGATAAAATGAAAATTAGTAAGCTTAAAAAATGATATATTCTTACTATATGCAGTGCAAGTTTTTCTAACAGTCACAATCTGAACTGGTAATTCTACCCTTAGAAAATAGCCTTAAGAAATTAACCAAAATTTAATTTACAATGTTGAGCACTGTAATATTGTTTATAATGAGAAACAATGTAAAAACAAGTATATAAATTCCTTAAAAAGTGGAAGGGGCAGGATCCCACATGGCTGATCAGTCTGAATGCTATCTCCAACAGCTTGAAAACATGTGAGGCATGGTGTGTGCATGCCCCAAATCTTTATAGCGTGGAGGAGAAATAGATGAAAAGAGATTCTGACATGACTATGCCTCTCTGGGTGTGCTCTCCCTTTTTCTCTCTTCAGTAAGCTATTAAATATATATGTATATATAAAAATAAATACATATATACACACACACATAGATACATCATTATTTTAATATATATGTTCATGTGTGTATATATGTACACACATACATTATTTTTAACATATATGTATATGTGCATGTGTATATGTATAATATATATGTATGTTTATGTGTGTATGTATATGTGTATGTATATAATATGTATGTGTATGTGTGTGTATATGTATATATATACACATATACACACACATACACGTAGAAAGCTATTATATCAAATAAAATAAAGTTGATGTAACCATTATTTATGAAGTAGGAATTAAATTGTATAAATATTGAAAAAAATTGTGTTGGTTGGATTTTCTCAAGTCTCTTCAGTTTGAATGCAAATGTTGAAAAGGGGGCTATAAATTTGATTTGCAGCTACTTGCTACTAATTAATCATAGCACAGAAATAAATTAATTTTCCACCAGCAGCTTTTCTCCCATTTCTTCTTCTATGACTGCTTTGCCTTTTTACCTGCCTTCATCTCTGTTGCATGCTGGAATACATTTAAATAATGATAAAAATGTAAGGAACACTCTACTAATGTTCACTGTGGCTTTTTAGAAACCAAACACAGTGATTTCTTTTATTACTAATAAAGGAGTCAGTGCCATCAGACATAACCCTTACCAGTCCTCAGGATTCTATGAGAATTGTATGGAAAAATGCATTTGGAGAGAATAAAGGCAGACAAAAATTTATCATTTTTTATCTTCTGAGACATGTCTCACAGAATCAGAAGTTTTACAAACAATTCAGGTAGAGTTTTGTTTTTATTACTCTAAAAATAGAACAGTGTTTGATTTTGTTACTTTAGAAACAGAGCAGTAAACATTGTAAAGACAGAACAAATTTAATTATCCTACAGAATTTTACTTAAAAAATTGTTGAGAAATCATTATAGATCCCTTTATTAGAAAAACATTTTCAACAAACACAAGATTGTATTTTTGTTGTGAAGTTGATGTCTAATTTATACTTCTACCATCTTTGGTTATCTGTTTTAATTATAGTTTCTCTTAAGGCTCAGATTTTTCTTTTCCATTTTCTTTTCTCCTTAAGAAAATGTTTGTAGTGAAAATGAATATACTGACCAGGGAGTCTCAAACCAATTAACTTCCCTACTTAAGAAAATCCAGCTTAGTTTTTACAGCTGAAACAACAGTAAAAGTGATATTATGATAAAAATGGAACATAAATTGATAGATTATATGACTATACACAACCATGTTAGTTCTTTTTCACGATTTCTTATGAGAATAGCACACAGCAGGGCTATATCTAATTAGACTAAAAGGTAGTGTCACCCAGTGGGTTTTATATGCATTAACCAAAACTCACAACTAAATGTGTTTGTAAACTTGCTTTAATACTAGATTTTAGTTATGTAAAAATGGTATTCAATATCTACTGTGTTCCAGAAAACCTTAGAGTCTTGACACCTCATTATTCATGAGATGAAGCACAGTTTCAGGATATGTAGTGACATATCTAAAGAAAGGGCGTGCATCAAACTTCAGTTTTAATGATCAAAGCTGGCTGCCTTCAGCACAGATTCACTAAGTAACTGTCACATTTTCAATTTGTTCCTCTTATAACAACTCAATTTGATGTTTGTTCTTATCACCAGAATACGAAAACCATAAAATACATACTCATACATATGTCTATATGTTATCTGTGGTAGTTAAGTATAAAGGAAAATTTCTTTTGATGTTTTAATGTATAATATAAAAAAATAATACTTTACTGAATGCATGTCAGATCAGACGGTTGTGTGGAGGTTTTCATATAAATTACAGGAAACATTTTTGATCACTCACTATGTCACCTACAAAGAAGGTAACATAATAAGTTCAAGATTTCCATGCTTCCTCTAGTATTTTTTTTTTTTGAGAGAAATTTTTGCTATAGGGCACATGTGCTCATTGGAGAGACAGAGAGACAGACAGTAAGAAATCACCCCCTAGGTGGGATGGCCATACTGCAATCCCTTCTCCTCCATTCTCCCCTCAGGATTTTGGGGATGCACACAGACATGCCCTGAATGAGTTTTAAGCCTCTGGGTCCGGGACTCAAATTGTGTTTAATTATGTGGGAATCCTGTGATGTAACCATTACGCCATCTGTTGGTCCCTCCATCTAGTAAATAATTGGACACATAAGTAGAGATGAATCTTCTTGTCAAATGGTGAGTTATTTCCACACTCACTCTCCTTGGGAAAAGTCCTTCTGTCAAAAGAAATGGTAAAAACTTGAATAATCCAAATCTTCCTATCTTGTGTGTAGTACACCAATATTTAAGTCACAAGCAAATGTTCCTTTTCTTATTTGTTTTCTTCTTCTATGTTTTTAAACCATCAAAGACAGAAACACACACTTCATCAAGATTATTGAGACTAGGCGCTAAGGTCTCTGGAGCTTCCCTGAGAGCAATGTCTATAAAACAATGATATATTTTATTAAATGTCTTAATCAAATATGCTTCTATTTTCAACTATTATGACAAATTGGGTCTAAGATTTCTTAGTTTTTTTTTTTTTTTACAAATCATTCATTATTTTATTTACAAAATACAATCACTTTAAAAATTGAAAGAATTGATGAAGTGAAAATTTCTTCCATATAATTTCTTACATTTAAAGACCCATCTATAAGCATTTAAATGTTGACATCAGTTTGAATACCATTCAAGTTTATTATTTTAAATAGATTAGATACATCTAATCAACAGCATTGTTATCAACAGTAGAATAAAGCACTCCTTCTAGTCATAAAAAGTGAATTCCTAATGTAATGGTGAACACTGTTGGTTCAATCTAGGTTATTAGTACTTAGCCTTGGTGTGTGTGTGTGTGTGTGTATATATATATTTTTTTTTGAGAGGTTTTGGCTATAGAGCACATGCGCTCATCAGAAAGACAGAGAGAGATAGAGAGATAGAAAGCGAGAAATCACCCCGCAGGGGGGATGACCACACCACACCGTAATCCCTTCTCTTCCATTTTCTTCTCAGGATTTTGGGCATGCACGCACACATACCCGGCGTGAGTTTAAGCCACTGGGTCCAGGATTCGAAATGCGGTACAGTACATGGGAGTCCGGCAACATAGCCATTATGTCATCTGCTGGTCCCAGCCGTGGCATTTTTTTTTAACCTAATGGATATGTCATTTCTTTCATGCACTAGTAAGTCAACAGTTGTCAAAGACTCTTACAGATTGTGATTTTATGCTTTCGCTTCAATTACTGACAATTGGTTCTAAACTTAAAGAATAATATAATCCTTGATGCTAGAGACAATGTAGGACTACATAATATAGGTAAGCTACCTGAAAAACACCCTCACACTTTTTGTTGTAAAGTCTATCCTCATGGCTGTCCATGCTGGAAACCTCTCTTTAAAGCTATGCTTTTAATTTTCTCTTTCTAAAGAAATGGCCTATGAAATTGTGCATGCCACTCTGGCTATAGTTGGCAAACACATTTAAACTACATTTGGACTTAGTATATATTCAATGGCTGTGAAGCCTTGATCTTTTACATCTCTTTTTTTTTGTTTGTTTGGTTTGTTTTGTCATTTTAACCACTTTTTTGGCTTTGTTTTTGTTTTTGTTTTGTTTTTACCCACAAAATTGTATATACTTTAGGCTGACAAGAGAATAATCTATTTCAAAAGTTTATGACAAATTCACATGTTTGTATAAGTTTATATACATATAGCATTTATAACAGCATTTCCAGGAAGCAACTAGCTTATTTCAACTATTAGAGAATTTTTTTGAATTATGTAATTTTTTTCTTTTTTTTTTTTTTTTTGAGAGATTTTCACTGTAGGGCGTGTGCGCTCGCCAGACAGACAGAGAGACATAGAGACAGAAAGCAAGAAATCACCCCCCAGGGGGGATGGTCACGCCGCCATCCCTTCTCCTCCATTCTCCTCTCGGGATTTGGGGCACGCACGCACACGCGCCCAGCGTGAGTTTTAAGCCACCGGGTCCGGGACACGAACCGCAGTCGACTACGTGGGAGTCCAGCGACATAGCCATTATGCTAACTGCTGGTTCCCTCTTTTTTTTTTTTTTTATTTTAAGTTCTCTTCACATTCAATCACATCATTTAGTTTGCAAAGTGAATATTCCAACATGTGACATCTGGTTTTGATAGAGTAATGACCTTTAATAAAATATTTAAGAGAAAGACTTTGTGATCTGATTATGACTTTTTCTCCGAGTAGTCAGTCAATGTGTCGTACCTTCCCATGTAGTGTGGTATATTTTCCCATGATTATTTTTTTTTTAAATGATGGCCCATTGTTACCAAAATTTTCTCCTAGTCTTGAACAGTTACATATTTCTGACAAGATATTATACAACTAATAGATAGAGGTACACAATACAGATGATCTTCATTCAATCTCCTAATTAAATCTAAGCATTTTCCTTCTTTTCATAAATACTGCTATGTTTTAGCATGAATATATCAAACTGATTCTGTGATTTCACTATTCCACTGTAGAAGATAAAAAACAAAAGCTTTGAAATTCAAGATCCTCAGAAGTCAAGTTGGGCATGTTAAAATAAATATTACTGATTTCTTGTAATCCAGATACTTTTTAAACCAAGTCTATAGAAGAATGGATTCTCTGACATGTAGTCTTTATGAGAAGCAACCTCATTACACGTTTTACAACATTCTGAGATTCAGGTAAACAGTCCAATGTTCCAACAAGGAAATCAAGGCAAACATGGACCATATTGAGTTCAAACAATAACCCCATAGTAAATTCCAAAGGCACTTTTTCAAAAGTGTCTCTATTCTGGGTGTAAGCATGTGAGATATTTGAGTTCAGCTGACTACTCCATAGTTCAAAAGGCAACACTCTGTAGCTGGTAGATGTACACATACACCCTCACCCCTCTACCCAGACTCTAGGAGAAGTAATGTATCTGTGAGAGTTTCCTTTAAGAAACATCCAGAATTTCCTTTGGGAATATCTCTGCTGTCGTGTTTTGTTTGTTTGAATTTTGGTGAAAGACACGTGTGCTTGCTGGAGAGAGATGACAGATAGAAAGAGAGAAGAAAAATGAGAAAGCACCTTCCCCCCAGGAGGGATGGCTATACAGTAATCTCTTCTCAACTCCATTCTCCTCTTGAGATTATGGGAATGTATGCATATATGCCTGGCATGTTTTTCAAACTGCAGGGTTTGGGCCTCCAACCAAGCAGTCTACCATGTGGGATCCCTTTGCCTTAACAACCATACCATCGTGTGGGCCTCTGCTATAGATTTGAAGACTAAATATTTTATAATAAAAATCCCCAGCAAAGTTTATAGACTCAAAAGTAAATGTTGCATATAAGGCTGTGAGCATGTCTATTGGAATCTGTGAATAAAATATTTTATAGGGAACAAAAATTTGCTGTAAGTATAGTACCTTTTTTAGTTTTCCCTTCATAATGAAAACAAAAGTTTTAAAAGCTTTTTATGGTGTATTTTGAGAAGGAAGGAGATTGCTAAATGGTAATAGGGCTTTAAAAAAAAGTTGAATAAACAACATATGTAATTATTTTGCAGGGAAATGCTGCTAATTAAAACAAAATCATTCTATAAGCATATGCACCTGCTGCTTTACAGACAGTCCACTTCTTGCTGGAGAACATAAATCTGAAACAGGGAGGAATCTCTAGTTAATCTCCTTAAGGAATGTCCACTTCAAAACACTAACCTGGTTTTGCCTATGTTGATTACTGAGTTCCCCAGAGTAATTCTGATGGCTTAACCAAAGAAAACCAGCTTTACCACAAAAATTGTTACTACAGACTTTCTAGTCCTAGGTTTCCTTATGAATTAAAAAGAAACAGAAATCAGTCTCCTGACGTAGCCTCATAGTCTAGCCGTTAAGGAAGCCAGATCCCACATGGCCAATTGAAGTTTGAATCCTGGTTCTGGTGACTGGAATAAAGAGAGAGAGAGAAGAAGAGAAAGAGAGGAAGGAAGGAAAGAGAAAGAGAGAGAGAAAGAATTAGCTTCCTCAAAATAATCAAAAACTAGTCATCTCTGATCTTAGGTCACAATATTTTCTGTAAGATCTCAAAGCCTGAACACAATATCTTAGTCAACAGGAGTGGAAAATAAATAAAATATGTCACTGTTTTCATGTGTAGCAATAATCATCTGATATTGTATTTTACAATATTGAAAAGATCACGGCTTTCTTGAAATTTTGTCATGTAAAGGAGGCTATTTTTTCCACATGTGTTAATATTGAGCTCTACTTATCCATATTCCAAAAATTAGTGTACACTATCAACAACAATAACAATTGCAAAAACAATGAAAGAGTTCAAACATGTAGAACATTTATTTCTATACCAAGCACTATGCAAAATACTTTGCTGTTCGTATGTATAAGTTTACTTGTTTTTTTTCTATTGATATAATCATATTCCTTTCATTCATTTATTCATATAAAAGTCAAGAACTCACAAGCACATGTCTTAATTTATAGCTAATACCTGGCATTGGTAGTATTATAATTTATTCTCTTTCATAATATATAACTAGGGCATATATTGGATTTTATTATATACTGCAAATAAAATAAAAATTGCACAAAATTTCACTGCCTCTTTCACTTAATGTTAGTACTGTATCATGTGGTTAGAAAAATAAAATAGCATGAAAATGTATAAAATAAAAAGTGAGATACTGTCTCACTTTGAGATACTGTCTTCCTTAAAGCTATTACCCAAAGTTGTGATGATTCTTCACAGATTTAGGGAAAAAAAGTCACAGGTATTTACCGATAAGTATCTTATAAAAAATATTTTATTTAATCATATCTTTTCAAATAAATAAAAATATAGGTCATTCGCATAATAGCTGCACAGTATTACATACATGAGTATTACATACTCAGGATTACATGGAGTATTACTGAGTTCAATAGTTGTTTATCTATGGGCCCTTCGTTTCCCTTCAGGTTTTACTCTCACCACACTGTTGCAATGGGCATGATGTGACTGACTGTACGGTAGGTACGGCCATAATTCCCACTTGACAGGAGGAAGGGAAGGCACAGGACGTTCAAGTGGCTTTGCTAGGATCGTTCACTTGCCTAGCAGAGTCAAAAATACAAATGAAGGCCTTCTGACTCTGGATTCCAGGCTCTTAAACACTACTTACATATTCCTGGCAGGCAAAAGTTACTCTACTAAAACCTTCTACGGCCACTATTTCCAGACAAGCCTAGAGTTATATCGTTAGTTCCACAGACTTTTTTTCTGAATTAAATTATGCATAATAAACATTTGTTTATAACTCAACAAATGTCACATACTCCTTATCTGCTTAGAAAGAGTATTTTTTTAATTAATTAATCAATTTTTTTTTTTTTGTAGAGGATTTTGCTATAGGGCATGTGTGCTCACCAGAAAGACAGAGAGAGACAGAGAAACAGAAAGTGAGAAATCATCCCCAGAGGGCATGGCCATGCCACAATCCTTTCTCCTCCAATCTCCTCTTGAGATCTTGGGCACACATGCACATGTGCCTGGCGTGAATTTAAGCCACTGGGTCCAGGACTCGAACCATGGTTGACTACATGGGAGTCCAGCAACATAGTCATTAAACCATCTGTGGATCCCAATTATTTATTTTATTTATTTATTTTTTTGAGAGAGTGATTTTGCTACAGGGTGCATGCACTCACAGGACAGACAGACAGAGACAGAAAGTCAGTAGTCACTCCCCTCTCCCAGGGGATGGACATACTGCAATTCCTTCTCCTTCATTCTCCTCTCAGAATCTTGGGCCCACACACACGCGCGCGCCTGGCATGAGTTTTAAGCTACCAGGTCTGGGACTCAGACTGTGGTCAACTATATGGGAGTCTAGCAACGTAACCATTATGCCCTCTTCTGGTCCCTATTCCTGTTATTTTATGCTAAAGAGTAACACTCTAGAATCAAGATGCCTTTGTTCAGCAGAAACATGAATGATTTTTTGGAAATCCTAATGCAGGCCTACAACTCAGAATGAGGACTCTAATGGCTCCTTAAATAAGTAAGAGAAGTTAAATGGGGAAGGAGAACAAGCAATATGGCAGGATCTGGAAACTATAGAAAGATGTACGCATTGAGATATTCCTAATACTGCAGTGTTCAATAGTAGGAGAGCTCTGTAAATAAGAAGAGGTTAATATCATTCATATCTTCTCATTTGGTGATACAGAACATAGAATTTTTTCACTAGAAAACAAATATACAAACTTTTGTTAGGATATCCTGAAAAGGAAGAAAAATTCTGTTCGTGGGATGGCAAAGAGTGGAAGAATGAAGCTAGTCACAGGAAAGGTGATAAAAGTGAAATGAGATTTCAAACTTGGTGGTATGAAGTGATAATCAAAGTGAATGTCTCCCATCCATATAGCTCCTAGAACTTGAAGAAACCTTATGAACTGTGTTAGATTTCCTAGGGAAACTGAGAAATGAGAACTCTTGAAAAGATGTTTAATTACTTAGAAATAAATCTCTACTGACATCTGATTTCAAAAAGACTTAAAAAGTTATCAATGGAAAACAGATCTACAAAGGAGAATGGAAAAGACAACCTGGAAATATAGTCAAGTCGTATGAACATTTGCAGAAAACGTAGAACAAAAGAAGAGGTCAACTAAGTACTTCCCAATTCACTTTTCTTTATTCGTATTTTTTACATAGTTTCATAACTTTAAAAATATGAAAAAGAATACAAAGAATTGTGAAACCCTTGTTCCAGACTTACCAAATGATAACAGCTTATTATAACTTTTGCTACAGATGTTTGCCCATTCCTCTTTCTCTATCACTCCTGAAATCCATGTCTATCTATCTATTATCCATCTATCTATAAAAACTTATATTAAAAAAATAGATTTAAAGAGGCCAGATGGTTGTGAAGTGATAATATAAATGGACTCACAGGGGACAGTCCCAGAGTTGCATCCAGTGCTTCTTTCTACATGTCAGTGATTTGGCTGCCTGAGATTGGGTCTAAGAACTCCTTTGAGGGTGAGTCTGTCAGTCTCTGTCTCATGAAATAAATATATAAATAAATATGTTAAATAAAAGATAGGCTTATATATTATAATATATGTATATTTTTCTTTTTTTCTCTTTTATTTTTATTTAATTTTTTATACATTCAATCACATTATTATTTGGCTTACAAAATGGATATTTCAACAGGTGAACATTTTGTTAAAACTACAAAATATCTTCAACAGATAATACCACATTTCTTTGTGCCATTAATGCTATATTTTCCCCTAAACTTGTTGAAGAATAATTTGCAGATGGGATACTCTTTTATCTTTCTTAAAATAATCAGCGTTTATTTCCTATAAACAAGAAATATTCTATATAATTACTGCACAATGACCAAATCAAGAACTTAACATTATATCAATATTAATTATTTAATCTCAGAGGTGACAAACTTTTTCTTTTTCGACACTTATTTGCTATAGGGTATGTGCACTCTCCAGAGAGACATAGAGAGACAGAGAAAAACTGAAAAATCACCCCCCCAGGGGGGATGACCATGTCACAGTCCCTTGTCCTCTATTCTCCTCTTGAGACTTTGAGAATGCACGTATATGAACCCAGTGTGGATTTCAAGCTGTTGGGTCCAGGACTAGAACTACAGTCAACTATGTAGGAGTCCAGGGCCTTAATTACCATGCTACCAGCTGACCCCAGCAAATTTATTCTTAATTACTAATTATGGCATGGCCATCCCCCTGGGGGTGATTTCTCGCTCTATGTCTCTTTCTGTCTCTCTGCCAAGCGCATGTGCCCTATAGCAAAAACCTCTTCAAAAAAAAAAAAAAGTTTTCAATTATTTATATGTTGTCACTCATGGCAAAAGAAAATCCAGAGTCTTGTGTTGTATTCAGTTGTCATGTCTAGTTACATTTAATCTTCTTTTGTTTGTCTTGTAGGTTTTTGGAACAGGGCAAATGAGCTCACTGGAGAGAGACAGAGGAAGAGTGAGAGAGGAAAGTGAGAAATCACCCCCTGTGGGGATGGCTATACCTTCTCTCCATTCTCTTGGGATATGGGGCATGTATGCACATGTGCCCAGTGTGATTTTCAAGCTTCTAGGTCCAGAATTCAATCCCTAGTGGGCCATGTGGGGGTACAGAGCCTTAACCCCCATACCACTTGGTAGCTCCAGTCACATTTAATCTTAAACTGCTCTTATATTTTTAATATTTTGGAAGAATACTGGACAATTATTTTTTTAGCTTATTCCCACTAATCAGATTTATCTGATACTTGTTGATTAAATTCAAGATAATCACTTTTGTCCTGGATATTATGGAAGTGATAATGAATATTCTCAGTGTATCACATCAGAGGCACATGCTGTCAAATAACTCTAGTCCTTGCAAGTTGATAATTTGGCTGATAAACTGTATGCCTTATTCCTCCACTTTAAAATTGAAGCAAGCCAGCTTGAGATTTAGCAGGACTGCAGCCATTTTGAAATTAAGAAAGATCTCTAACAAGAACAGCCTGAGTAAGTGCTAAGTCATGAGGAGGTCTGATAGGAGAATGGTCAGATAAGAAACCAGGAGTGGGTACTTGAAGAGAAACAGCAATGAAGATAATTGCTCAAAGGAAAGCAGTTGACTAATTGTAATGAGAAATGATTTACTTGTGCTTGATTCTTGTACCTATAGATACTGAGCACATGCCAAACTTCTTGAGAAGGGTTTGTGCTGTTGTGTCTCTCTGTAACCTGGCTGCAGAAATAAACTCCCTTCTCCAGCCTCTGCCTCTCATTTCCTTGACTGGGAGAAAAGGCCTCCAGACTTAGTCTGTCAGCAACAAATAGGTGCCGTGGGCAAGATCATTTGTGGGAATTACAGCTGGAAACTTCCTGTGGCTGCTGAAATCAGTTTAGTTCCAGGGATGCTCCAGTATCGCCACCAAGACCTGCCACCAGCCCACCTGGAATAAGAACAAAGGCTGGGAGTGGATATGCTTGCTTCTGGGTAAGTGAAATCAGACCATAAGCCCGAGACTCAAAGCCCTTTCCCATTTGTGTTCTATTTGAGAGAGAGAAGGAACCCTTTGGTGCCTGGAGAGGAAACTAGACTCATTTAACTTTGAAGTACATCTTTATAATCTGTTGCCTTTTGTGGTTGGTGATATAATTTGTGTCTCTGGTGAATATTTGTGTGAATGTTGCAGAATAGGTGAGTTCAGTGCCTTCATATAATGTAGTCCTTATGATTGCTGGTTTGGTTAAAAGAGCTATATTTCCTGGGTTACCAGCCAATACATCATATGAAAAATGGTTAACAACAAATATAACTTTAAGAACTAATTTTTTTCTGGTATCTCAGTTTACACAGATAACTAAAATATATGGTTTTAAAAACGAGTCATCATAAACTAGGTATTTATGAGTAAACTTTTCAGATATCTTGAGATCTTAAAGTTAAGCTATGTTAAATTAATAAATAATTGTAAAATGTCCAAATCATCTTTTAACTTAAAGTACTTTGATTTTTTTTCCATTTTGAGCACTTTAAATCTTTTCTTTAAAGAATTATCTTATTTAACTTTATTTACTTATTTTTAATTTAACCAGAGTAGGATAGAGTAAGAGAGAGAGAGAGAGAAAGTGAGAAAGCAAGTCACCAGGTCCAGGACTCGAACCACAGTCAATCATGTGGGAGTCCGGCGCCCTTAAACACCACACCACCTGCAGGTCCCATGCACTTTAAATCTTATAGAGACAAAGGATATCAGATAGTAGGATTGCTTTGCTCTACATCGAAAAATCATCAGACCAGTAGATGGCATGGTGATTATGTTCACTGGACTCCCACTTTGTCAACCACAGTGCGAGTCTCAGACCCAATGGCTTAAAACTCACAACAGTCATGTGTGCATGCCTGACCAAACTCCTGAGAGGAGAATGGAGGAGAAGGGAATGCAGCATGGCCAACTCCTCTGGGGATTTCTGTCTTTCTGTCTCTCTGTCTCTCTCTATCTCTTGGTCTCTCCAGTGAGTGCACACGCCCTCTAGCAAAAACCTCTCTTTAAAAAAAAGAAAAATCCTCAGGAAAGCAAATAGTTTTCAAAATTATGATACATAGTCATAAGCTCTTGGTATATTACAATTGAAAATCCCTTGCTTCCTGAGAACTAAGATTACTAATAATGAAAATTTCTGGTTGTTCAAGATTAGAGAAAATTAAGGATTTTTTTTTTTTGAGAGATTTTCACTATAGGGCGGGTGCACTCGCCAGACAGACAAAGAGAGACAGAGAGACAAAAAGCCACAGATAACTAAAATATATGGTTTTAAAAACGAGTCATCATAAACTAGGTATTTATGAGTAAACTTTTCAGATATCTTGAGATCTTAAAGTTAAGCTATGTTAAATTAATAAATAATTGTAAAATGTCCAAATCATCTTTTAACTTAAAGTACTTTGATTTTTTTTCCATTTTGAGCACTTTAAATCTTTTCTTTAAAGAATTATCTTATTTAACTTTATTTACTTATTTTTAATTTAACCAGAGTAGGATAGAGTAAGAGAGAGAGAGAGAGAAAGTGAGAAAGCAAGTCACCAGGTCCAGGACTCGAACCACAGTCAATCATGTGGGAGTCCGGCGCCCTTAAACACCACACCACCTGCAGGTCCCATGCACTTTAAATCTTATAGAGACAAAGGATATCAGATAGTAGGATTGCTTTGCTCTACATCGAAAAATCATCAGACCAGTAGATGGCATGGTGATTATGTTCACTGGACTCCCACTTTGTCAACCACAGTGCGAGTCTCAGACCCAATGGCTTAAAACTCTCAACAGTCATGTGTGCATGCCTGACCAAACTCCTGAGAGGAGAATGGAGGAGAAGGGAATGCAGCATGGCCAACTCCTCTGGGGATTTCTGTCTTTCTGTCTCTCTGTCTCTCTCTATCTCTTGGTCTCTCCAGTGAGTGCACACGCCCTCTAGCAAAAACCTCTCTTTAAAAAAAAGAAAAATCCTCAGGAAAGCAAATAGTTTTCAAAATTATGATACATAGTCATAAGCTCTTGGTATATTACAATTGAAAATCCCTTGCTTCCTGAGAACTAAGATTACTAATAATGAAAATTTCTGGTTGTTCAAGATTAGAGAAAATTAAGGATTTTTTTTTTTTGAGAGATTTTCACTATAGGGCGGGTGCACTCGCCAGACAGACAAAGAGAGACAGAGAGACAAAAAGCGAGAAATCACCCCCTAGGGGGGATGGCCACGCCACAATCCCTTCTCCTCCATTCTCCTCTCAGGATCTTGGGCACGCACGCACATGCGCCCGGCGTGAGTTTAAGCCACTGGGTCCGGGACACGAACCGTGGTCGACTACATGGGAGTCCAGCAACATAGCCATTACGCTATCTGCTGGTTCCCAAGGTTTGTTTTTAATCCATATTTTTTATAATAAAGGTTTAAGAGAAAATTTTTATATGCAAAAGAATTTTGAATGGTAAAATTTTTGTGCTAAAGTAAAATAGCTGGAGTATTTCAGTATGGATTGAAGGGAGAAAGAGACAAATGCTGAAAGGGTAAAGCATGTTGAATGTTGAGCTGTGTTTGAGAGGGTTTGAGGAAGTATTGCCAAGATTGATAAGGATAATTTTATGAAAGATATTTTGTATATAAGTTGGCCAGAACTTTGTTTTTTAAAGAGATTTTTTAAAAAATTTTCTTAAAAGGTAAACAAGGAGTAAGTTTTCCCCTTGTGTTACAACAAGGTTTTTGATTTTTTTAAGGTTTTCTCCCCTTATGTTAAAACAAGTTTTTTTTAATTATTTAAATTTTATTATTATTTTTTCATTTGTGCTCTCCAGAGAGAAAAAGAGAGAGAGAAAGCAAGTCTCCAGGTCTGGGACTCAAATCATGAAGAGCCATGTGGGAGTACAATACCTTAGCCACCACGCCACCTGCTGGCACAAAACAAGTTTTTTCTTAAAATATTGATCTGCTCTTAGCAAAAAGCAATCATACTGCAAGTGACTTTTTTTCTTTAAGTCTTGGCAACTTACCTAAGAAAGAGAGACTTGTATGCTTCATATTCTTTTGTTGGGTTTTGATTATCTAGGAAAAACTAAGTTTTTAAAGGTAAAATTTTAACTATATTTTTTTTGTATTTGATTAAAATATTTTGATTATAACTTTAGTTAAATAAATGACTATTGTTTGTCCTTGACTATCATCCTGTTTTGATCAAAGGTTATGCATTTTCTGATATCTTTGACAGGTGTTTCCAAGATCAAATTCTCAATTAAGCACTTTTGATCTAAAATTTGACTTGTGTTGACATTTTGCCCCTGGAAAACTTTAAAGGATGTATCCCTCATTTTGTAGATGCTTATTTTATATATCAATTTATAGGAAACATATTGTCAATTGATAAAGTAATGCAAAGTCTCCTTCAAAGTTATATTGACATAAATATCTTACATTAGAGAACACATATGCTCTATGTGTTATTAAAATTATATACAGTTTTTAAAATTCTGGGCCAGTCAGGTGGCATGGAGGTAAAGCAATTGGATACCACATGACTGACTGGTTTGAGTTCCAGACCCAGCAGCTTAAAAAACACACTGTGTGTGTGCATGTCAAAATCTCTTAAGAAGAATGGAAGAGAGGGCATTGCGACAGGTGCACCCCCTCCTGGAAAGTCATTTCTCACTTCCTCTCTCTCTCCCTCTCTTTCTTTCTTTCTCTGGTATGCACATGCACCCTTATAGCAAACTGGAAAAACAAACTTTTGAAGGTTTCATAGGACTTACATGATGCCATCATTTAAATTCTGATTGTTTTCTTTCTTTTCTTTATTTTTTTTTAAGCCTTTTTTTTTTTTTTTTTTTTTTTTTTTTTTTACTTTTTTTTTTTTTTTTTTTTTTTTTTTTTTTGCTATAGGGTAGGTGTGTTCACCAGAGAGGCAAAGAGACAGTAAGTGAAAAATCATGCCCCAGGGGGATTGGCCATGCTGAAATTCTTTCTCCTCCATTCTCCTCTCAGGACTTTGGGCACTCATACACATGCTGATTGTTCTCTTTAGATGCTGTAAGCAATAGAAACAGTTACATTTTTGTCAGTTACATCATTATAATGAATTGGCATCAAGTTATTAATTGTGGTTATTTTAAGTTTTTGTTATCCACTGAAGCATGACCATAAGATAAATGATCAACAATGCTTACAGAGAGTTATCTTCATCCCGAAAAGGAAATGTGGACGTTTTCAGAATGAAAATTGTCATTTGTGTCAACGCTGACTAATCTGAGCCAGGAAGGTATGGAGTAGATGTTTTCTCATGCTGCCATGCCTGACAACAACTGTTGGATAGAGAACTCTGCCAGTGAAACACTTTGGTGAGCATATTTGGAAATTACATTCATCTGAGTTACACCCTGGTGCAGTCTTTGCCTCAGTTTCCTGAAAACTACTGAATATTAAGGAGACTTAGATACGATTGACAGAGAGAAATCAAACTATGGATTTCACAGGAAACCATGCCCACCTAAGACAAAGGCCAGTGAACACCAAGGCATCTGGGCAGTCAAATTTATGTGAAACCTTTGCTTTTCAACCATAGGCTGGCTTGGAAAATAATGTTTTAGTTAAGATTTCTGTCTATAGCTTGATCCACAATTCTGCTGAGATTGAGCACTGGACCAGTACTATGAAACTTTTCACCAGAACCCAAAGGAACATACAGAGGTCATACCTGAGGGGAATTTATATTTCTTTGGCTGTGTTCTGTTATCTCCCTGAGGGATTTGCAGCCTACCAACATGTGCTACAAAATTTATCTAAGATTCCATTAATCATGGCTAATGACACTGCCTAATCTGTAAGTAACTTGCAGTTGTCTTAATTGTCATTAGATTCTCTAGCAAAAGTAGTATTAAATAATAGGATGAAATTAAATTACATTTTAGTTGGACAAGATAGCATTTGTATTACAATTAATATTCATATTGTTCATATATAAGTATGTCCTTTCAAATAGAAACAGTGTTGGGAAAATTAGACAAAAGCCTTTTTGGCTTCAAATCACTCTAGATCAGTTATATCCCATTGCTTAAGGGGGCTGCTGATTGATTTTCTAACGTATTTTCCTGGTTCCCAAATGGACTAAAAAATATACTTAGGAAAATTGTTAATTACTGGATTGTTGGCAGTACTGCTTGGATATTTCATTTTCAAAGGATGCTTGTCCTATATTCTCAATATACCAAAGTTCATGACCCAATCATTTCATAAGGCCAGAAGTAATCAGGAAGAGGCTATTCAGTATTTTCATAATAAAATACAACCCAGTAGAAATCATGGGTGCATTTGACAGTGGGAATTGAAGCAGGCCAACTTGAAGCTTAGCAGGGCTTGCAGCTGTTTTGAAATGAAAGTCTTCAAAGGAGAACAAGTGGACTAAGAGCTAAGTCATGAGGAGGTCTGATTGAAGAATGGTCAGTTGAGAAACCAGGAATAGGTATTTGAAGAGAAACAGAAATCAGGATAATTGCTCAAAGGAAAGCAATTGACTGATGGTAGTGAGATAATTTGCATGTGCTTGAATCTTAAATCTATAAAAACTGAGCACATGGTGAGATTTATGACACAGTTTGATGGTGCTTACTGACTGTTTCCCTGTCACCTGTGGAAGAAATAAACTCCCTTCTCTGCCTTTGTTCCTCATTTCATTGACTGTGAGTAGAAACAACTGGACTAGCTTGCTGATATTTCATAATTAGCAAAAGTTTTGTTAGAAGCTACTCTAAGACCATTTGAATATTCTACTATTCCTCAAACTTTCAGAATTTATTGGTAATTCTTGCCTGAATCAATTATTATGACCGTTTTCTAATTGCATCATTTCTTCTATATCTGTTAGTTGGCTTTCTACTTCAATGAAGAATGTCTCTTTTTGTTTTTTATTGTTTAGACTTAAGGATTCTTACTTTATTCAATACACTAAACTAATTTATAATTATTTACTTTGGTGGTCAAATTATTCCAGATTTGACTTCTTGGAGTCAAGAATGGTCTAAGTCCTATAGTATTCTCATAATTTATTGAGCATTTCCATATGTTGTGGCACATGAAGATATTCCAGCTTTATTTTATCCTTAACAGCTCCAGAACTGGAATAAGTCATTTTTCTAAACAACCTTCATTCTTTTTGATGGAGAGCAGTATCTAGAAACAAACAGGATTGCCATTGCTACCAGATTTATTTATTCACTTAACACTCAAATACATAAAAGTATTTTTAAGACTGCTAATATATACTTCTAGGGAAAAGAAGAGACTAATTAAAATTTAATATTTGATTAGAATTATTTTTGTCGTTAGCCTAAGGATACGTGAGCAAAAAAGAGCTTCAAAAGGTAAGGTAGTTTTTCATACTTCCCTATGGTTCTATTCATTTGTTTCCATTTATATTCAGTTTTGAAATTTTCCCCATCTTTGATTTTTATTTCTTTATTTACTTTTAGAGCATGTGCAGCATGATCACTGTTTCAAATCACTGCCATACCAGAAGTATATTCAGAGAGCATTTATCTTCTCCTGCCATTCCATTATTTTTACCTCATTCTTGCCCATCGTTCTATAGGTTGGGATCCCCACCCCCTCAGGGGCATGGGCCAGTACTGGTCCTTGGCCTATTAGAAACCTGATCACACAGCAGGAGGTAAGTGGCAGGCAAATGAGCAAAGCTGCATCTGTAAAGCCACAGCCCATCCCTTCCATTACTGTCCAAGATCCGTCTCCTGTAAAATCAGCCACAGTATTAGATTCTCATAGCCCATCTAGTTGCAGGAAAACAGCTGAGGGGTCCACCTAATCGTGCATCACGGTGAGTCATGTGGTTATTTCATTAAATATATAATAATAAAGTGCACAATAAATGTAATGTGCTTGAATCATGCCCAAACCATCCCTCCTCCTAGACACCCTCACTCTATCCATGAGAAACTTGACTTCCATGAAACCACTCCATGGTGCCAAAGAGGTTGGAGGCCCCTGCTGTAGGTAAACAACCCCACTGTTCCTTGGTTTATTTTTCCAGTATTTATTTTTGTCTAAGTCATTTTTTTAAAGACACTTTTTCGTTTCATTTTTGTTTTTGCTATAGGCATGTACATTCACCAGAGAGATAAAGTGAGAAATCACCCCAGAAGGATGGTCACACTACAATCTCTCTTCCAGTTTCCTCTCAGGATTTTGGACATGCATACACATGTACCTGGCATGATTTTTTTCTTTCTTTTACTTGGTCTTTTTCTTTTTCTCTTTTTAGAATACCTGGTGTGCTTTTCAAGCTGCCAAATCTAAGACTCAAACCATACAGATGTCCATGTGGGATTGAGCACTTTAAACTCCATGCTATCTGCTGGCCCAGAGACTTGTGTATTTATTTTTCTTTTTACAATAAAAGTTGAACAGTATGAATAATTTATCATACTTTCTTCATTTCTCTATATAACAGAAATCACTTCAACCAGTTTATATAGATATGTTTCATTCTTTTTTGTTTTGTTTTGTTTTTGCTATAGGGTGCATGAACTCACCAGAAAGACAAAGAGAGACAGAAAGCAAGAAATCACTCTGCAGGGGTGAGGGCCACACCACAATCCCTTCTCCTCCATTCTCCTCTCAGGATCTTGGACACGCATGCACACATGCCCAGTGTGAGTTTAGGCCACCAAGTCTGGGACTCGAACCATGGTTGACTACATGAGAGTCCAGTGACATAGCCATTACAACAACTGCTGGTCCCATGTTTCATTCATTTTTATAGCTACCTAGTACTCTAATTTTGTATTTATCATAATTTAATTCATGGGTTAAGGCATTTCGGTGGTTTCTAATATGTAGTTAGATTCAAGACTATAACAAATAGCTTTCTGTATAAACATTTTCATAATGTCAGAGGTGTGGCTTTAGGATAATTTCTTAAAGAAGTGAAATTATAGGGTCAAAAGACAAAGACATATTTGTACCTTCTCTTCTATCTTTCTAGACAGAGATCTTACCCTCTTCATCAGAAGTGGGGTTAACTCCTTTACCACTTAATCTGTGTAGTATTGGACATAAAAGACTACAGGAGAGGGCTGCACTGAAGCTCAGTGATTAAGGGAGCCAGGTCCCCCATGGTTGACCACAGTTCAGACTCCAATCCAAGCAGCTTGAAGAACAAACCGGCACATATGCATGTGTGCCCAAAATCCTAACGGGAAGGAGGAATGGAGAAACAGGGATTCAGGCATGACCATGTCCCACTGGAGAGTTTCTCTCTCTCTCTTGCTCTCTCTCTCACTCACTCACTCACTGTCACACACACTCTGTCAATTAAAAAGAAATTAATATAGTACATTTCTGCCATATAAAATTCTCAAAGAAGGCCATCTTTTGCCTTGAGGTGAGTGGGCTCAGCTATCAATAGCAAAAGGACTTCTAAGCAATGTCTGAGTAGGAACTGTAAACAAGGGATGGAGAAGTTACCATTTTCAGTCATATTTTAGCCCATATGAGTAACATCAGCAACAGATTTTCAGCTACAAAATTGTACTCACAAAAATCACCTACTGAACTTTAATGTTTTGCAGAAATTGAACCCAGCCTTCTAAGAATGCAATAGACACTTATGTAAATTTCTACCAATTAAGTAGACCACAAAATGGAAAGTTTTTTAGTCCATTTGAATTGATTTTATGTCTTTTTTCCTAACTAAGGAAAATAATTAAAGCAGTATGAAAACCAGTTTTGAATGCAGGGAAGTCTGTTAACACCTCACCAAGGAAATTGACAGAATTGTAATGCTTCTATGGACTTTCATGATGACAGCAATGTGTGAATTCAACACAAGCCTGTACTGGCTTTAAAAATCTATTACAACTTCTCCTTTTCATCACTTTTCATGCTTAGTTCAGATTCAGAAAAATGTGAATAATGCATAAGCCCAAATGTTCTCCCCATTATGGTAACGCCACAGCGAGGCTGCAGTTTATTTTTGCAACTACTTATTGCTAAGAAATTTCTCTCTGATCTTACACCATTTTTTTATAAGATGCTTGTCCCTTTTTAAAAAGGTATTTTGCCCTTCATTTGAATTAGCATTTAGTCTATTATGTAATAGTACATCAGTTAGATTAAATCTATTTTAAGATTAACTCAAAGGAGCTGGAATGCAAATCAGAAGATATTATTCTAAGGAGAATAATTACTACATCAAAATCTGACCATAGGTTACAGCTGGGCATTGCTCAAATTGTGAGTGATAAAATGGCTTTAGATTTTACCTTTATAAATAATTAATTTTATTCATCATCATAATCATTATTATTATAATTTTAATTTGCCAAGAGAGAGAGAGAAAGAGAAAGTGAGAAAGCAAGCCACCAGGTACAGGACTCAAACTGTAGTTAAGCTATGTGGGAATTCAGTGCGCCTTAACCACCATACCTGCTGGCCCCTGGTCTTTTACTTTTTAACATATTTTTTCCTGTGGTATATTGATATAGTAAGAACTGTACATATTTATAGTATACAATTTGATGTGTTCAGACATAGGCGAACACACATAGTACCATTAGGACAACCAAGATAATAGGCATATTCATTATCTCCCAAAGTTTTTGTTTGCCCTCTGTGTGTTTGTGTCTATCTAAGAACTTTTAACATGAAATTCACCCTTGAAACAAAGTGCATAATTGTTAATGATAGGCACCATGATGTGCAACGGATCTCTAGAACTTTCCTGTGGCATAACTGAAACTTTACTCTCATTAAACTCTCCATTTTCTCTATCAATAGTAACTGCTATTGTATTCTCTTCTGTGAGTCTGACTGTGACAAGTACCTCATATAAGTGGGAATTGTGCCATATTTGTCTGGGAATGGGCTTGTGTCACTTTGCATCGTCTATTCAGGTTTCATCCATGTTTCCCAGATTACAGGATTTCTTTCTCTTCAACTGAATAATGTTCCAGTGTGTGTATTTATGTGTATGTATACATATTTTCATTTATATACATCTTGTGTGTATATTCATTTGTTGATTGGTATTTGAGTTGTTTTCATATCAATAATGCTGAAAAAAAGAAAAAAAGAAAAATCATATCAACAATGCTGCAGTGAACATGAGATTGAGATCTTGATATCAATATTTTTGTTTATCTCAAACAAAAGTGAGATTGCTGGATAAAAAAATTATTCTATTTTTAATTTTTGATGAATTTCCAAATTGTTTTTCACAGCTGATGCACTATAAATTCCCCACATCAGTGTACAAAGGTGCAAATTTCTCCATATCCTTGTCAACAGCTGTTACCTTTTGATTTGCTGCTAATAGCCATCCTAACAAGCATGTACTTGTCAAAATTCTCCAGAAGGACAGAACAAGGGGGACAAATACATACAATCACGTTCCACATAATGACATTTTGGTTGACAGACCGCATATATGACAGTCATTTTATAAAAATCATAGTAAGATATGCTATATAGCTGAGGTATCTGGTATGCCTATCATCTACGTTTGGTAAGTACACTCTATGCTGTTCATACAGTGAAAAAATTGCCTGTTGACAAATTTCTCAGAACATATTCCCACTACTAAGCAATACGTGACTGTAAACACTTCACACACACGTTCTTAGTTCATTATAATAGCATACAAGGCAGTAATGCAGTTCAATGGCAAACAGCCTGACTGAAAAGATGAGCAAGAACTTGAATAGCCATTTCCAAAAAAACACCTGCATATAGCCCACAAGTATATGAAAAGATGTTTAACATTATTAATGATCAGTTTGTCTCTTTTTAAAGCAAAAACCTAAAGGTATATTTTGTGAAATCAAACATGCATTTCAATCATTTCTATTTATTAAAAGACCCTTCTGCTGGAGCCAGTAGATGGCATAGTAGTTAAGGCAATGGACTGGTGTGCTGAAAGTTCCAAAGTTACTCCCAGGACCTAGGGGAATACTGCTATGAGAGGAGGCCTGTGGAGCCCATGCCAGAGCACCCTGGTGGGTGGGACAAGTCCAGGTCACTAGAGAACTTGGCAACAGAGTGGCAAAAGTTCCAAAGTAACTCCCAGGGCCCAGGGGCATAGGGGCACACCCATGAGAGGAGTTCTGCCAAGCCCAGGCCCCCATTCATCCTAAATTGAACCTCAAAGTGTCTACCAAAATGCCTGCCTAGTTCAACAATCTTATTTCCCATAACCCTTTTACTTTGCTCATTTCTTCCACCCACTTTGTCTATCTTTTTATTCTTTGAATATGCCAATCTTTTTCTCCACACAGGAAACTTTTATTTTCTGTGCCCTTGAAGTGACACACTTTCACCCTCAAGTTTCTTACGTAGAAGACATTTTCTTATTCACTCTAACGTCAGTTCAGAGAGCTTTCCATGATGAGCCAACTGATAATGATCTTCATCTACTCTCTGTGAAATCACACATCACCATCTTCATATATGCTGTTTATTAATTTTCTTATTGGCTATTGCCATAGATTTAAATGCAAGCTATAAAGAAGAAGAGATATTGCCTTCAAAGATGAGTAACACAGGTTAGATACTAATGAATAGTGGTTCAATGAATGCATAAATGGGACCCCACAACTACTCTATGAGATGTTACATTATTGTAATGTCACTTTGGAGGCTAAGAAAATCAAGATTCAGAACATTCCAGAAACATCCCAGACTTGTACATCCCAGTGACACTATTGTGATTTAGACACAGGTCTGGCTGACTCTAGTGCGCAATCTCTAATCATTTTAATCATGTGTTCTGCTTCAATGTATTCTGCCCCTATAATAAAGGACACTGAGCAGTATTTCTCAGACACACTTGCACAGTGCCTACACCTGACATGTAAATCAGTTTGGGAGGCAAGGACATTTTGCCAGCAAGGCTTAATCAGCCCTTGGAATCTAAGACTGCTACTTGGAGTGTCAATTAGAGTCTAGAGTGAACCTGTGATGTTACCACCTTCCTTCAAGTTGTGTAGAGGTCTGAAATGGCCAATTTATTCCTCAGATCCTTAGTAATCTGGACATTGTGGGCCTGCAGAGAGCACTGATAGATCTCTGTGTCACAATAATGAGTCACTTTCCTAGAGTAGCACAGATTAGAGCAAAAGTGTTTTCCCACTAAATCTTTAGGGAAACAATTTTTAGAAGAAACACAGTATATCATTTCAGGCTCTAATAAATCTTTTAACACCATAAAATACCTTAGGATTGGCTATATGGAACTATATTTCTCCCCACTCATAATAATAGAAGGATTTGTCAATATCAATTTTATATAGAAAAATCTATCAAAATGGTATAAATTCCAGAATTTTAGGGTATTTCATAACTTACAGGAAATAGTTATTTTTGATTACAAGCCATCCATTTGAATAATTTTCCCATTTTTAATTTTAAATATTTACTAAGAGAAAATTTTGGGAAATCATATATTGGGTCATCATGAAAGACATAATGTATTTTTCTGTGTTTTTTCTATGCAAAAAGTGCATTCTGACTTTCCTGATGACCCAATATATACATAAGAATGAGTGAGAATGTGAAAAACAATCTTAAATTTTCAACTTTTACTAGTTTTCATTAATTTAACATAGCATTTATAGAGGCAGCTCAAGAGTCCTGGACTTATTCTACATTCTGTTGGTACATAATTTTGTAATCTTGAATAAGCAATAACTAATGTGGGAATAATAAAAAAAAAATCTAAGTTACAGGCTCCAAATGGTGGTGTAGCAAGCAGTAAAAACTCTATGAGGTAGTCCCACATGGCAAAGTTCCTGGTTCAAGTATGGAGACTTCCCTGTGTAAGATGGGCATGCACTTGCCCATAGTCTGGGACTGGCTGAAGGTTGAGGTGGATCAAAGCATCAAGACTCACAAGGGCTAGGTAGGAGGGGCCAAAGGGCCCTGTAAAATGCCTCTCCTTAAAAAAATTCTAAAAAGTAAAAAATCTCTCTCTCTCTCTCTCTCTGACTTTGGGAGAAATAAAAGAATGAACTGTTTTTTTAAAAAAATCTAAGTTCTAAAAGCACTGTATAAAAACAGGGCTCTCAACTCCATATGCATTTTCTATTTTTTTTCCTGTTATGTAGGTGACCCTCCTGAATTGGTTAAGGTTCCTGAGTGTCATGTGCCATTTGTATATGTACTACATTTAAACTTAGAGGAGAACATGAAGAATTGCCTGTTTTCATGTCTGTATTCCTTACTAGTTCTTACTTAGTTCTTTAAAGGCAGAGAGAGATCCTTGGGATTAATTTACTTAGCTTCATTTTTAATGTCTGGCACCAGTTCTATAATCATTTGTTAAGGAATGGATTAAATATTTTCTCATCTCTCGATTCTTGCAAATACACATTTGACAAACATTGAACGAATATCAATGGATTCAAGTTTTAAGGAACAAAGAGAAAGAAAGCTGTTTAAAATGAGCAGGCAGACCCATGATCTCCCCAGCACTGAGTCTAAATTACAGGGATCATTTTACCAGACATCTGCTAACTAGTGGCTCATGATTGTTTCCTATCACCCAGCTCCAGGAAAGTAAGAACAGCTTTGGAGTCCACATTTTATGCTAAATATTGAATGCTATTCCAAAGAGAGTCCATGAAGCAAAAAGATTCAGGTTTCTAATATATTAATAGTTTGATTTTTACCCAATAAAAAGAGTCTCAGGTTTGGTTGTAGTAGGCCAGAGTATTTTTTCACTATTAGGAGCATCATGGTCAGATTTTAGTAGGCCGGAGTGTTTTTCCACTATTAAGAGTAGCACTGTTGAGGCCAGCAAGTGGCGTGGTGGTTGAAACACTGGATTCCCACATGGCTGACTGTGGTTAGAGTCCTGGACCTGGCAGCTTGCTTTCTCACTTCCCTTCTCCACATCCCTCTCTCTGGTGAGTGGCCCTGCCCTATAGCAAATTAAAATAATAATGAAATTAGATAAATCTTTAAAAAAAAAACAAAACAGTACTCTCTAGAATACAGTTTTCTTAATGAATACACTCACTTGATTATTTCAGTCGGCCAGGCTTCAAAAAGTGTAATATCAAAGTGATTGTAGTATTTGACTTCTTGAAGCCTGTTCCTTCAAAAACAAAGTCTCTAATAGCTGATATTTTGAAGGAAACCAAGTATTAAACAAACGTGATATCCCTCCATAACACAAAGGAACCGATTTATAGCAAACTGAAAGGTGAAATTTTATAACTCAAAAGTGTTTCATCACATCTATAACAGAAAGAAGCTCTTATGTCTTTCAGAACTAAAAGTCACGGCGTTGAAATAACAAAATTAACTCACTGCCAAAAAGGCACTGGCAATTTGTGTTTTCATTTTACACATCTAAGAATGAAAATAGCAGAACAGGACTTGAAATGTGTTTTTAAGATATCACACAGATTTTTTAGAAGATGTGCTTTTCAGATGTGTATCTAAACAGATGATGCAGAAACCTGATATATTTTATCTCTGCGGAGTGGGAATTAAACCATCACTGGTAACACTGCTATATATAATTGAAGAACATGAGTAGCTGGGGCTCATCTTTGAGCTCAGATTATCAATTCATATCACCACACATTTGGAGGCATCCTGTAATTTGGAAGATGGGATCAGATGAAGGTGTGTAAAGTGTCTCTCCTAGAATACAGCTCTTTGCTCGAAACAGCACTGGTGTATAATGTGGACATACAGACTGGCTTTCTGCCTGCTGCTGACCTAACAGGAAGTGTCTGGGAGGAAGTGGAGAAAGGCATGTGCAATCACTCACTAGCTACCTGTTAGGAAATTTGCCTGAATCATTTTAATATGATACGATTCTGTTCTTGGTATCTTTCATAAAGATTTAATAAAAGGAGGTCTTTTATGGTTTCCCACGTTTAGATAAAGAAACTACAGAACTGAAAGTTCATGTGGGGACCTGCAGATGGCATAATGGTTACGTCGCTGGACTCCCATGTAGTGGACACGGTTCGAGTTTTGGACCCAGAGGCTTAAAACTCACTCTGGGAATGTGTGCGTGCGTGCGTGTCTGAAACCCTGAGAGGAGAATGGAGAAGGTGTTGCGGTGTGGCTCTCCACCTTGAGGGTGATATTTTGCTTTCTGTCCTTTCTCTCTCTGTCTCTCTAGCAAGCGCACAGGCCCTATTGCAAAAATTTCTCTCTAAACAAACAAACAAACAAACAAAAAACCATGTTTCCAGAAGTCCAATTAGTGGCAGAACCACCAGGTCTCAGAGTCTGTGTCTAAGACACTATGAATTCTGTACCAACAGAAATCCTCCCCTCACTTCAGGAAGCTTTATACCAACAAAACTCTTAAAGGATATGTAGGAGAATCCAGTTATCTTTCACTTTGTATTCCTTCAAGTCAAATGAATCAGTCAGACATAAGCCAAAAACAATCAGATGGAAGAAAATTTTAAAAGCCACAGCAAAATAAGCTCTTCATAGCTTTTTTTCCCTCTCCCTAAAACAAAACAACAACAAAAAGCGTTCTGCTATGCAGATAAAATCTTCTGTAACTTCAAACGACTTTATCTGTAGCCTGCATGTTGGTTTCTAATTTGGGCTGAGTATACCTATGAATCCAATCTGTGTTGAGAAGTGTGGGGAAATCACATGAATGAAGACAGGTGTTTCTGTCCTGCAGAGTCCAATATGGAAGCATCCCTGTCTTTGCTAAAGTTAATACTTTCTGGTGCACAGAACAGCAGTGCTCAAGGATGCTTTGAGCATTATCCAACTCAGCCCCTAATGATGATCGTTAAAGCTTTCCAAGCTCTAAAAATAATTTTGGTTTAATTACTTTTCCACAACTGTAAGGCATGAAGTTATTGTCACTTTAAAAACAATTACATAAATTTATTTTCAACATTTCCATCAAAGCTTATTTAAGTGCCTTTTCTCTTCTTTGCAAAATGCCTTTGTGTATTTGTGACAGTCATTGTGTTGTTTATTTGAGTAAGTTTTGTTTGAACTGATTAGCATCCCTGACAACCATCCCCCCATGCACACATTTTCTCTTGTTTAATCCTTTTCATTTTTTAACATAGCTTATTCACAGCTTTTATATGTGTTGAAATTAATGACTTTTGAAAACACTCGTCATGGGTACTGTCTTTCCCTGTAATTAGTTTTCTTTTTTAATGCTCTAGTTTATCCACCCAGAACTCTTCTTTTATAAAAATAAATTAGGCAGTAAGGTCCAGAAGTAGGTAGTTTACATTATTATAGTGTTTTTCTTATCCTGAATTTGCACTAGTTGTTTCATTTTTAAATTTCGTTTGGTTGTTTTGTATTTGTTTATTTTCTAAGAGACAGAGAGACAGACACAGAGAGAGACTGGGTCCTCATGCTGTGGTTCTCTCCTGGCCTTTCAACCAGCCAGGATCACTGGTGTGCCCATGGGCACATTGCATCAGCATGTTAGATAGACATGGGGTGAGAACCCTCCCAGGACCCAGATCTCTTTTGGCATTTCTTTTTTTCTTTCGTTTATTATTTTTTTCTTTTTTTTTTTTTTTTCAATTTTCCCAGAGGCTGCATGTGTACACCAGAGGGAGGCAGAGAGGGAGGGAGGCAGAGAGAGAAAAAGAGAAGGAGAGTGAGAAAGCACTCCTCATGGGAAATGGTCATGCTGCAAACCCTTCTCCTCCATCTCTCCCTCCTTTCAGAATGTTGGGCATGCACGCACATGCGCCCAGTGTGCATTAAGCTACTGTGTCTGGGGCTAGAATTGCACAGTTGGCCATGTGGGATCCAGCTCCCCACAGCCCCATCAACTGGTCACATTTCTTATTTTTACTATGGTGGAATGGATTGCTTTTACCAGCCTGTAAATAAACGTCGAGGCACTGTGTCTTTTCATACTCCAGCATGGCTAGAAGCAAAAGTTCTTTACAGATCCTTTCTGAACATACACAAGACAATAAAAAAAATATTTCTGACAAATTTTATGTGAGTTTCAAATGATTGAACTAGGTAAACGTTAACTTCAGAATACGATATTATCATGTAGTATCTAAATAATGCTGAAAATGCCACCACAGGATGGGATCTATGTGTAACAGATCCTGACTTACTTCAGGCACCAGAATTAATGGTAGGTATGAGCACTTTAAAAGACTGTGAATCCAACAACCTACAATCCCCCTACTGCCCCCACACATACAGACCATAAACATGATATGGTCAGTCATGATCCTAGAGGCCTGTAACTACTTCCACTCCAAGACAAGGGAGAGAAAGACGATTGTCTAGGGATAACATTGTAGTTTGTTTTAGCTCTTAGATTTTGGAATTAGACTGCCAGCCTCTGACTAATTTATAAACTTAAATCTTTGAGGCCTCAGTTTCTGATTTAGAAAGTAAAAACAATAATGGTATCTTACCAAGCACATGTATGGGATTGTTAAGATGGATAATAAATCCAGAAAGCTTTTATACAATGTTGGGAAGTAAAAACTCAGTATATTTGGCCCACAGCTTTATATTTTTTCCTTTTATTTAATATAGTTATAACTTATGAGTTCTAATATGGTTTTTAATTTTTTATACTCTTTCATGTATTCTTATTAATGGTTCATTATTAGAATGATACATTCACAAGTGGCATTGGAGGTATGTCTGGTATAGACAGTCTTTTATCTTCCAAAGGCCTTATATACACAATAAGAGGCCATTTTATTTAATTAATAGTTATACCCTAAATTAGAAAAAAAAAAAGGAATGTTTGGAACTGAATTTGCAGAAAAATGTGAGTTATCAAAGTCTATCTAGGTTTTCTTAGATATCTAATGATCTATCTAGTAAGCTATTTGCCATAAGGTGAACAGTTTATAATTTATAATAGACAAGGAGTCTGTTTTCAGACCTGTTCTCAACTGGTTGGTGATCTTGGGTGAATTGTTTACTCAATTAATTCTTCAGTAAGCTCAAATGCAGTAGCTTAAATGAACTGATGGAGACCTGGAAGTTTCTATGATCAAGGCAAAATAAAGGATTTCAAAAGTTCAGGTCAGAAGGGACATTATGTTATCTAGACCAAAGATAGGAACCTGAAGTATCTGTAGAGCCAGGCAGGTAATGAAACAAAGAAAGCATAGCAACAGTAGCTCCAGCAAGATGACAAATCTGACTTAACAGCCAGTATTGTGAATGTGGGAGAGGACGATTTGTCTATGATTAATTAGAGAAAATAAGGCATGTCTAAAGGGAGACAGTAACTCCTTATCTCCCATTTTCATTACCATGACAGCATAGTGCCATTTTACTAGATTTTTCTGATGTTCAAATGCCAAGTGATATCCCAAGAGACATTGGAAATAAAGATTTTTATATAAACTTTATATAAAACTGAACTTTATACTTTAATGGAAATTTTTAAAAATAATTTACAGCCGAACAAATTGTGGTACTACTTTTAACCTAAGAACCACCGAATTGTCACCAAAATGTCACCTTCAAGAGTTTCCCAATTGCAGCTTAAGTTCCTTCACAGTATCACTGAGAGGTGATCCTTAGGTTTATGACTACATGATCTTATGGATGATATGCTCATTATTAACTTGGTAGACTATTCTTATGTTTGGACAGTTTTGATCAAACATTATTATAGGGGCCACCAGGTGGCATAATGGCTAAGGTACTGGACTCCCACATGGCCAACCATGGTTTCAGTCCTGGATCTGGTGGCTTGAGATTCATGCGGGCTCATGTGCATGTGTGCCTAAAATCTCAAGAGGAGAATGGAAAAGGGATTGTAGCATGACCATCCTCCCTGGGGAGTAATTTCTCACTTTCTCTCTCTCTCTGTGTCTCTGGTGAGTACATGCTCCCTATAGCAAAAATCTTTGTTAAGCAAAAAAAAAAAAGAAAGTTATTGTATTATTTTTGCTAAAAAAAAGTATTGATGGCTGTCACTTTTGTATTTTTATTTCCCTCTCTTAAAACCGTGATTAAAAAAATCTCATCAGTTTATTCTTTTATCTATTGAAGACAATTATCACATTGCTACAGCCACAATAACACCTACATTTTTTTCTTTGTTTTTCTAAAGGTTTTCTCATAGGGCATGTGCACTGTCCAAAGAGAGACAGAGATAGTCAGTGAGAGGGAAAGTGAGAAGTCAATTTCCCCCCACCCTAGGAGAGATGACTATACCTCAATCCCTTCTCTATTCGCCTCTCAGAATTTTGAGCACACATGCATATATGCCTGACACAATATAGATCGGCATTGCAGAGCATTGCGTTTTACCACCGTGTTAATATCTAGAGTTTATCTTTCTTATTGAAACTATGAAATGTATAGTGTCTGCATTCTTAGAAGTGTTCAGGACAGAGTTAAATAAGAAAAGGTAGTCTGTGACCCTTCAGCTCTGTGCTGGTGCCAGATGGCTATCCTTTCACTGTAACACATGGAAATGCTCTTGCTTCTGCAATGACCTTGCTATATAAATTAAATATGCCAACAATCACATCAATATCACTGCCCCTTTCATTTTCTGAATCTTCCTGAAAATAAATGCTTGACCAATAGTGAGATGTCCTCAGGTCCTTATACCTAGTCAAATGAACACTTAGACTCAAGTAGTTCAATATTTCTACAAAGCTGAAGTTATTTGTACTATGTTTATATCTTATAATATTTATTTCATTAGCGTTTTTGGTCATAATTTTAGGTGGTAATATATTGGGTCATCAGAAAAGTCATGATGTATTTTTCTGTACAAAAATGTGTCATGACTTTTCCAACAACTCAATACAATGCTGTTTTAGAACTTTCCTTTAAAAAAATTAATGACAATATTGAAACCTTATTTTGGAATTTTTCTTTAGAAGTCAAAAATATGTATTCTAACTGTGAGGATTATACTGATTGTTTTCTTTTAGCTCATTGAGAATTTGAGATAGTTCACAGCTATCCTGAGAAAAACATAGAGTTTGTAAGATTCCCAGTATTGGATTTGGGTTAATACTGAGTAACACATTAAAGCCAAGCTCTCTCCTTGCGGTGAAGCAATGTCAGTCGATGAGAAAGAAAATCTGTTGATCAGCTTGACAATAGCCAATTACATCACTGTCTTGGCTCAGTACTCTTCTCTTTTTAATGACTTCTTTTTTATGTAATTATTTTATCTTGCCTCCTTATTCTCTGAATATTCTTCCATTGAGGGGTATAACCTATGTGTCAATAAGAACAATCACAGGCTCTATTTTCTTATTTACTAATAAGTAATCATGTAAGAGTCTTCACCACCAAGGACTTAAAGATCCTTGTTAATGGTTAGGTGGTGAGGTAATGTTACCCAAGTGACTCAGTTTGACATGGCATTTTCAACCCTCAGAAATGCATCATCTACCTCCCTATGTCTGTTACTAGCCTTCAGAGGTCATCAAGAAGACGCAGTTTAGCCATATCTTTGAGATCTGTTTATCATTAAATTTCCTAGTGAAGAGTTTCAATATAATATATATAAATACACATATGTGAA
The DNA here is from genome assembly GCF_000334495.1 of Tupaia belangeri chinensis. NCBI lineage: Eukaryota > Metazoa > Chordata > Mammalia > Scandentia > Tupaiidae > Tupaia > Tupaia belangeri. The sequence goes on from NW_006159584.1 coordinate 1,144,169, forward strand.
TATATATTATATTGGGTCATCAGAAAAGTCATGATGCAGTCAGTTCTGTATTGAAAAACAGAAAACAACATTATGACTTTCTGATGACCCCATATATTTATTTACAGGGGAGATGTGTGGCATGCAGACTGTCTATGTAATTTTTAAGAGATTTATGTGAGGCTAGCAGGTAGCATAGTGGTTAAGGCGCTTGACTCCCACATGACTGACTGTGGTTCAAGTCCTGGATCCAGCAGCTAGAAACTTACGCTGGGAACACATTCATGTGTGTCCAAAATCCTGAAAGGAGAATGAAAGAGAGGGATTGTGGCATGGCTATTCCCCCTGGGGGTGGTTTCTCACTTTCTCTGTCTCTGGGGAGCCCACATGCCCTATAGCAAAAAATTTCTTGCTCTCAAAAAAGAGAGATTTACATAAGTCCTATTGTGGCTGGTGGAGAGGGAATGGTGAGTTAGAGACATGAGTTTGAAGAACCCCCCAACCCCACCCTCCCATCTCTTGGATGTCTGAGTTTGTAAAACACCAGGGTGATAAGCTTTTTCTTATAAGAATCCCTTTATTATGGGAGTGCTCCTTTGTATTTTCAAAAACAACCAAAGTTCAAGGGATCAGCTCCCTACCACAATTCACTAGTTGTTTACTTCTTTATTAAATTTCCATGTGAGCTGGTTCTCAAATTCACTTCCTTAGAACCTCTACATTATTTATTTCTCTGCATCCAATTATCTCAATTCATTGTTTTTCTACCGCATTCTTCCTGTCAAACTATAGCTCTGAATGAACCTTTGGCCTC
>NW_006159584.1:1144977-1206794 GCF_000334495.1 Tupaia belangeri chinensis
CCTGCTCCTACTTCTACCTAACCTTTCAGAGAAAAGTTGCATTGTTTTAATGACTAGCTTTATTCAAGTGCATGAATTTTTAAATCCTTACCTATGTGATATATATATATATATAAAACTTTTCTTATTTTCCAGAACTACCAGTTCCACTATTTATAATTATTCACAAACTCATACACCACTAGCCCTGTTTCTAAAGCTTCTCTATTTCTTTTATTATTGTTTTGAAGTTCATTGTGAGCCATAATTCCTATTCTCTTGAATAGAAAAATATATGCTTTCAAATAACACAACCAACCTTCCTCTTGCCTACAATTCCAGCTATTGTAATGAAGTGTCAATTTGTGCAAGAACAGAGTAAACTGGTGAGTGGGCTTGACATTTTCTCTATATTCTCTGCAAGTACACTGGTGTACCATAGCCCTCTCCAAAGGTTTTGCTCCCAGGTTATCTCCTTTACTCTCCATAAGGGATCCTAGCTCCAAGATCTTTCCTTCTATCTTACTGCCTATGGTATCTAACTGCCCAGTTCTTCAGATACATGCTTTCTGCTGGGTTAGCCTTGCTTAAGGGGATCATAGTTCATGATAGTGGAATGTCTTTAAGTCTTATTTTTCTTATTTTAATCTTTAAAAGAAACATAATAAGACCTTTTATTAGTTTTCTGTTGTTGTGTAGCAAATTTTCAAAAATAAGCAGTCAGAAATAATGTAAGTTTATCATCTCACAGTTTCTCTGCTTCACACCAGGGTTAACTGAGTCCCAGATGAAGTTGTCAGATTGAAATCAAGCTGTCAGGGTTACAAATTCATCTGAGGCTTCTTACACCGTCACTGAAAATACCGGAACTCAATTCTTTGTGGTGAAGCTTGAAGTCCTCCTTGCTCGAATGCTCACTTGCTTGCCCGCTTGCTCGCTTACTGTCAAGCAGGAACTACACTCAGCTTCTAGGTGTACCCACCGCTATGTATATGGCATAGCACTTTGTTTCTTCAAGGCCAACAGAAAAATCTACTGGACTTCAAATTTCTCTCCTTTCTTTGAAAGGCTTACCTAATACCTCAAGGCCCAACCTGGATAGATATCCTTTTAACCAATTCAGAGTGCACTAACAAGAAATGTTAAATACATCTGCAAAATCCTTTCTACTACATAAAATAATGTAATTGTGGGAGTAATCTTCTGCCCTAGAGAGCCATCAGATGGCATGGAGGTTGTGATGACTGGATGTCACATGGCTGACTTTGAAATTAAAGTCCCAGACCCTTTGGCTTGAAAAACATGTCAGGCTCATGTGCATGAATGTTCAAAGTCTGAAGAGTAGAATGGAGGAGAAGGGATTAGAGAACGTCCATATCCTTGGAGGAGAGGGGGAGTGATTCCTCACTTTCTCTCTTTCTCTCTTCATCTCCATTTCTCTCTGGTGAGTACACAAGCCCTATAGCAAAATAAAAACATAATAAAATGAAAGAACAAAAAGTTACATCTGGAGTCCTTCTCACACTCAAGGGAGAAAAATTGCATAGAACATAAACAGGGGTGGAAATATTGGAGACTGTCTTAAAATTCTTCCTACCACAGACAGCAATTGTAGTTTATGAAATTACTATGACAGTCACACTATAATGTACTGAACATATGCAATTAACATTGGTTCTTCCCCCTAGGTCTGGAAAGCAGATAATTAACTTTGAAGTCTATTGTTCAGGGCTCAGCAGCATATGATCTGTTTTTGTAAAAAATGATAAGCCTGTGCATATTCTCAAAATTAGAGTGTGTCAAATTTCTGTTATATGCCCGAAGGAAACGACTGCAGTCAAACACAATTTTATGACACTAAGAACCACTTGAGTGTGGCCAGAAGATGGCATAGAAGTTATGTTGCTGGACTCCCACATGGCCAACCACAGTTTAAGTCCCAGAACCAGTGGCTTGAAAATCACACTGGGTGTTTGTGTGTGCATGCCCAAGATCCCAGGAGGCGAATGGAAGAGAGGGGAATGTGGTGTGGCCATCCTCCCTCGAGGGTGATTTCTTACTTTCCTTCTCACTGTCCCTGTCTCTTTCTCTCTCTCTCTCTGGTAAGCACACTCACCCTAAGGCAAACGCCTCTTTAAAACAAAATACTCACACATACACAAACATCTGAACAACTGAAGCTAAAGTCTATAAATGTGATTGCTGCCTGGAAGGAGGAATTTTGAATGGTAAGCAGTAAGGTGAGGTGGAAGATGGAAGAGGCAGACAAGACTTGGTCTTGTAGTGATTACTCTGAGTGCTCTCTTGGTTTATCTGTAGTTTAATGCCTCTATGAACTATTTTTATTGTTTAGAAATTATGGCAAGCACACAATGTGTGTTCCTTACTTGCAAACATAAATGAAACATTTGTGGGTTTGGGATTGAAAAACTTTTCTTTCTTTCTTTCTTTCTTTCTTTTTTTTTTTTAATTGCTATAAGGTATGCACAGACACCTAAGGGAGAGGGAAAGGAAGAAAGCACCCACAAAGGGGTGTGATCATGCCACAATCCCTTCTTCTCCATTCCTTCATCCTGAGGGGCTATTTGGGGCACCCATGCACATGAACCAGCATGTTTCTAAAGTCGCTGGAGCCAACGTTCAAACTTGAGTTTGTCATGTGATATCCAGCTTCCTTGACCAGGAGGCTACACGGCCAGCCCTAAAAGCCATCATTTTTGTCATCCTTTATATCAGAGCAGCTGTTGGTCACAACTGAATGCTTGACGGACCACCTTTTAGTCTTTATTTATCTTTTTGTTTTAAGCAGGATCTCGCCACATGGAAATCCTCCCTGCGTCACTGGTGTCACAGATTCAGCACACTGTGCCCACCCGTTAACTTGGATGAGGACTTGATCTGGGACCTCACGTGTGGTGCCACTTGTGGATTACAGCATGTTAGCAGCATGCACTGAACTGGCTGGGCCAGTCCTTTTCTGTGTTTTACTGAGACTTTGTTACTTTCACAGCTACTTTCCATATTATAAGCATCTATTGCTGGGATCAAGAGAAGGACCTAGAGTGGCCTCACCAGTCACACTCTGCTCTTGACTTCTTCAGAGGGAAATTCCCAAAGAAAAAAGCTATCTCCCACACAGTATTTCATCCCAGGCACTTGGTGACACACTTTTCATGATGTGTAACGTGAGTGACACTCAGCTTACACTAATGAATCTCTATTCCAAACATTGTGGCCCCATTTCTTCCTTTGTTTTAAGCACTGAGCAGGTGGTGTTTTCTAATCTTTTATGTTCAGCTCATCTGCTGTCATGAGCAACAGAGATTTAGCTTGTAGGGCACACTGGTGATGAATAGAACCCAGCTGAAGCTGAATATGCTTTGATCAGAGGAACGCTTAGGTTGGAATCCATGGCAACAGAAATGTGTGAGGTGGGGCTGAGCCCTATCTTTTGTCATGAAGAAGTAATTCACCATCATCTGGCAATCCCTTGGCAGGCTCCTGTCACTATCGAGAAATGACGAATTAGAGCAAAGGACCAGAGGTAGAAGTGGCAAAATATGATCTCTGGTTAAGAAAAATATATAGAGAGAAATAGAGAAAGCTCTCAGCAACTGGAAATTGAGCCTCCACTGGGCTAAATGTCTGACCTCTGTGCTCTCAAATCACTGCTTTCTAACTGCTATCATAGCCCCTGTTTTCCCTATATTAATCATCTTTTTAACTGTTTATTTCCGTCACTAACCTATAAGATTGTCAAAGGCCAAATTATACCTCCTTTGTTTTTCTTTCACCTTGTCTGATTTTTGACAGTTGGTAGGTGGTCCACAAATGCATGTGTTTTTTAAACAATGTACTCAAACACAAATGCAAACAGTTCCCTTTTCTATTTTTCTAAGGAATTTCAAAGCTCCTGAATCCTTAGACTATCATATGCTCATTCATTTGAGTAATTATTAATGTCTGCTTTTATGTTGAGCAGGTCAATAAATTTTAAGATGCTCTATCACAGCTATAATTTTACACATTAAATTTGTAAGATAGAGCTCTGACTAGAACAGCTTCTGTGGATAGCAGTTTCACCATTTTCTAGAGCTACACTGATAAATAAATAGAAAGCATTTTCTTTATGGTAGTATAGCTCCTTTACTCCCAGAGCTCTTATTTTTGAGGTGAGATTCACCATTGTAGGGATAAATCTCAGATGAGGTATGCTACTGTCTTAACAATTGGAATGAGACATTAGGAGAATTAGATATCAACTGGAAATCTATTCAGGAGGCTATAAGGGAATATTTTATGTAACAATGGTATTCTAAAATAAAATTGATATTTTCCTGTAACCTCTGGAAGTATCAGTCACAATATAAACCGTGAATAGAGATTATGTTTTATTCATGATCCTTCCTGACTTAATGGCCAATCATTTGAAGACTGAACTTGTGGGTAAGAGAGAAAAGTAAACTTGTTATAGAGAAAAACAAAAATCCCGTTAAAGCTCTGAGATGACTCTAGAGCAGAAACCAGATGGTTAAGACAGATGTGCCATCTGTGGCTTTTTACCATGTCTTCAAAATCAAAAGCATCACAATTTCGTAAAATTTTTAAAGTTCAATAATTTGTTTTCATAATTACTACAAGGTAGGTAGATTTTAAAAATGTATTTTTTCCTAAAACGAATTTTAGTATCTAAAAAGAAAACAAAAGCTGTAGATATACTTTTCTACATGTACACTAAGCTATTTATAAGAGACCCTTTTTTATCTTTCTCTCTTTCCCATTTTCACATGCACATGTATATGTTCTATCATGGAAAAAATAAAAAGTAAGATATTTTTTTCAATCAAGGACATGAACATTTATTTTAGAAAAATAGATGGAAAAGAATTAATGTACGTGTACTATTCGGTATGTAAATACAATTCAAAAGTCAAGAGAAGCTAAAGTTAAATAACCTCTGCATCAGACAGAATCAGGAAAGACTTTCTTCTGATTTTTTTTTTTTTGAGAGGTTTTTGCTATAGGGCGCGTGCGCTCGCCAGACAGACAGAGAGAGACATTAGAGACAGAAAGCGAGAAATCACCCCCCAGGGGGGATAGTCACACCGCAATCCCTTCTCCTCCATTCTCCTCTCGGGATCTTGGGCACACACGCACATGCGCCCGGTGTGAGTTCTAAGCCACCGGGTCCAGGACGCGAACCACGGTCGACTACGTGGGAGTCCAGCGACATAGCCATTACTCTAACTACTGGTTCACCAGGAAAGACTTTCTTGAGAACCAAATTATTTTAAAGAATCTCACAAGGGCAGAAACACATTGGGGAAGAATAAAACCAAGAATACAGGAATTTTGAAAGGCTGGGACAGCATAATGAATGGAGGTTAGTGAGATACCGGTAGACAGGAGCCCAAGGGCCACTTGAGGGAATAAAGCAGCATGAGATTCATGAACTGTAGCTGCTGAGGTGGTCTTTACAGAGCCATGTGCCCATAGGGGAGGTACCTTACATTCCTGGGCAGTTAAGAAAAAAAAAAGAAAGAAAAAAAAGTCTTCAAGAGATAATAGCTAACATTTATTGAATACCTACTTATCAAAAATATGTGTTAACTTATTTATGGCAAACCTTTATGTATGTACTATAACAAGAAGGTTTCAAAAAGATCATGGAAAAGTTCAAGTATGAGTTTGTTTTATAACTAGAAAGATTTTGAAATATATGCATAGTTTTTAAATAAACTGCATTTTTCTATAGACTTTTTGAAGCGATTTTGTATTGTTAGCTTCATTTTTTTTTAAGAAAAAAAAATACATAGAGTAGCTTTGTAACTTCCCTGAAGACACAGAGATAATGAACACCACAGTAGAGACTCCAAAGCAAATTATCTGACTAGATACTCCATACAATCACCAGGGAGCTCTGATGCTCAAGGTAGTTACTCTAGAACTCAGCCTAGTATTAGAAGCAGCGAGTCAAATGTTACTACAATGAAATCTACCTAAAACTCAATATTCTAGGAAGACAGCTTTCAGAGGAGGAAAAAAAAAAAAAAAGAAGGGAGGAAAACAAATCTTCTTTATCCCAGTATGCAATTATCACTATTAAATTACTGCTGCTTTTTGCCATGGAGGAGAATTGCTCACCTATACTAAGAGCTGCTAGATTAAAAATAAACTGCTGTCCAAGTCAACAGAAGGAAAAAAAAGGAGACTAGAAGTTCTTTTCAATGTAGTAGCATCTATTCTTTCCCCAGACATAGACATATAACCCAAAACTGGAAATGACAATGAAATGCTATAGGGAAAGGGTAATCTCTAGGAGAAAACTTAAATGCCGGCAAAAAGTTCAGTGGGGAAAGGAACATGTTCTAGAAGAGAAATCCTTTTGTTTTTTTCATGCCCTACAATAAGATATATTTTAAAAAAAAATGTGTCTGTTGATTATTCCCCGTTTTAGGGAGACAATGAGATTACTTAAGTCCCTTCTCTGCCATGTAGAAAATTTTATTTCAAAGGGAAAAACATATTATTTGCCTGGTATACTCAGCCATAAATTTCTCCTTTCGAATACCAATAGCAATAAAACTTTTAAATGGTATAGTCTCATTTTTAAGTTTAGGATTTTTCATTTCACATTGATTTTTATGACTTTCAAAATAATCAGAACCACTTGCTCTCGTCTGTTTTTATGATAGTCCCTTGAAAAAGGCTTCCTTTATTTCCCTTAGTTTATTTTAATACCTCAAACAGTACTTCAATTTTGCATTTCCCATTAATCTTTTACCCTGCCTCTTAGTTTTCATATATTTTTCACATCTTCTATTTTCCCTACAAAAAAAAATATAACTATATTTCAAGGTTTTCTTGATTTTGCTTAGTTCATCTTATATAATTAAAAGTGATAAAATAGATAGCATATTTTAATTAATTTTCACATATATTTATTATATAACTATGTACCAGGAATTCTGGTGGTTACAGAGATGCACTAGGTTATATGACATGAGGGATTCCCCAGGAAGACTGAACTTACGGAGAAAAGGCCAGACTCACAGGCACGCAAGAACCTATGCTTAGCGCGGCCCCCATGACTTCATTCTCAGATGTTATGGGTTTGACTGTCTTAGTAATTTTTGAACAAAGGTCCCCAAATGTTCATTTTGCACTGGATCCTGCAAATGATACAGCCTGTCCTCAATGGAACAATAGTCTCTTAAACCTGCAAGGAATACAGCATGAGGCACTGCAATAGAGGAACTGTAGGGGGCAGCAGGGACAGTAAGGGAATTAGAAGGAGCCCCTCACCCAAACACAGTAGTACAGAAGATGGGCAGGAAATGTTTCCAGAGGGGAGGTGTCATCAAAGCTGAGATATGAGAGAAGAGTGAGGATTCTTAAGTCAAAGTGGTCAGGGAGAATGAAAATGTGATAGCAAGAACTGCTCATGTAAAAGTACAGAAAACTAAAGGGGAGGATTTTTTCAGATTTTCATTACTTACACAGAAAAGGATATTTATATTCCATTTTCCATCTTCCTACACCCTACAATTGCTATGAAAATATGAGTGCATTATATCTTACATATAATAGTACATAGATCTCATAGTTGTGACTCTACAGCTTGTGCTATATAGAGGTTGTTACTTTTGATCTCCATTTCTTTGGATGTTTGCTACTTCTATGAGTAAAGATATATTAAAGATCTACTTTAATTTTAAAATAAAATAAAAAAGAATCACAGTTTAATGTTCAAAACAATAATATAAAAACAGTAATTTAAACAGTCTAATGGAGTGGTCAACAATTGTTTCTAAGTTGCTCCTAATATTTACAAAGAATTTGGACCAGAAATTGGCATAATGGCTATATTGCTGGACTCCCATGTAGTCGACCACTGTTTGGGTCCTGGACCCAGTGGCTTAAATTCACACTGGGAGTGTGTGCATGGATCATGAGAGGAGAATGAAGGAGAAGGGATTGCGGTGTGGCCATCCTCCCTGGGGGGTGATTTCTCGCTTTCTGTCTCTCAGTCTCTCTCTGTCTCTCTGGTGAGCACACACACCCTATAGCAAAACCCCCCTCAAAAAAATATTTACAAAGAATTAACAGAATTAATGATTAATAAAACCAGCCATACCAAGATCAACTTCCACACGTCTTCCAGAAAGTGAAAGACTGAGAAGAGAGAGAACAGCCAGCTTTGTGGAGGAGGGTACACCATTTGTGATACCAAATGATTTGCATTGACCCTGGAGAAGGTTATGACCCTTAAAGATCAGAGTGTCTCCAGTAACACACACTGTGATTTTTTTTATTTTTTAAGATGAACAAATCTGTAGCAAGTCAGATGAACTTCCACTTCTGCATCTGATCCTATTCTGTCCAAGTCAAGCTGTACAGGAGAAATAGAATCTTAGAGAAATTCCAGTGTGAAATAGGGATAGGAATAAAAAAGAAATAGTTTTAAAAGAATCGTATTGGTTTCACTGGATAGGACATAAAGTATCTTGATCTCAACCTAATATTATGCTAGAGAAATAAAAATTCAATTATGGACTATAAATTTAAATGTAAAAATAAAATGAAGGGATTTCATCTACATCTTTTAGAAAACACAGAAAAATACCTTCACTAATATGGAAGTAAAAAGTATTTTGAACAGACAGCATAACAAAGCATATTAAAGAAAAAATTGGATCACATCAAAAATAACATTTGTTCATCAACAAACACTACAGTATTAAGAGTGAAAGTACATGGGGCCAGCAAGTAGTATGGTGGTAGAGGTGCTGGATCTCATGAGGTCAAACACAGCTCCAGTCCTGGACCTAGTGAATTGTTTGCTCATTCTTTTCTCTCTCTGGTTAGTACATTCTCTTCTCTCTCTGGTTAGTACATGTGCCCTATGTAAAATTTAAAAGTGTAACAATAAAAAAAGATAGTACAATGAATAGACCATGAGATAATACTTGGAATACACACATTTAATTAGGAATTTTTATCTGGACCATACAAAAACTTTTTATAAAGACAGTCTGGAACTAGCAGTTGGCATAATGGCTATGTTGTTGGACTCCCATGTAGTTGACCGCGGTTTGAGTCCCAGACCTGGTGGCTTAAACTCACGCTGGAAGCATGTGAGTACGTGCCCAAGATCCCAAAAGGAGAATGGAGGATAAGGGATTTCGTTGTGGCCATCCCCCCCCGGAGGGGTGATTCTCAATTTCTGTCTCTCTGTCTCTCTCTGTCTTTCTGGTGAATGCACACTCCCTATAGCAAAAACCTCTCCAAAAACAAAGAAAGACGATGCAATTGAAAAATGGGTAACAGACTTGATCCCACACAGAATATAATCATTAAATGGTTAATAAACATATGAAAATATCATCACCTTTAGTCCTGAGAGAAATTTAAATTGAAATCACAATGCAGTACCATAATATAAATATCAAAATGACTGAGATAAATACACCCTGCTATGTATTATTAAGGATATGGAACAACTAGAACTCACTTTTGCTTTGGTAGGAATGTAAATTGCTGTAACTACTGTGGAAAATGGGTTGATATCATCAGAAAATAGTGCAAGTAGGTCTCTCCTGTAAAGCAGCAACTAACATTTAGGTATATACCCTTACTGACAGTTACCAAAGAGAGATAAGGACTGTTCATAGTAGCACTATTTGCAGTAGCTAGAGACTGCATGTATTCAACACCAGTCGAAGTATTAAATTAGTTACAGCGTAGTTATGCATTGTAATTCTATGCAGTCACGAGAATTAACAAACTATATAGCTACACTCAATAACCTAAATATATCTCAGAAACATAATAATTTGCAAACAAAACAATTTTACTAAAAGAACATTTTTACTTCTAATAGTGAAAAACAGAAGATAATTTATGTGTTCAACCAAAGAGTAAAAAATTGTGTTTAATGCACACAGCAGAATACTACACAGTATTAAAGGACAGCCTGGACTAAGGGTTAGCCCGCTGGCCAAAGCAGCCTCCTGCTAGTTTTTGTCAAGTTTTATTGGAACACAGGCATGCTCATTCACTTATGTATTGTTTACAAGCTACTTTATAAAAACAGAGTACTGACCCACACCAAATGTCTCACAAAGTCGAAAATATTTACTATTAGAACTTTCACAGCAAAAGTTTGCCTACCAATGGGGGCAAGGAGGAGGTTGATTAATAATATGGAAAATGTTAAGCATCAACTGGATATAGTTATGAAATATATAAAAAATCTCTCTCTCTTGGGGCCAGCAAGTGGCATGGTGGTTAAAGGCACTGGACTCCCACATGGCCGACCATGGTTCAAGTCTCGGACCTGGTGGCTTGCTTTCTCACTTCCTATTTCTCTCTCTGTCTCTCTCTGATCAAACTGGAAACTAATAATGATAATAATAATAAATAAAGTTAAATAAAGTAATTCATTAAAAAAAAATTTCTTTCCAAATGGTTCTGGAGGCTGGGAAGCCCAGGAGCATGGTGCCAGTGTTTGGTAAGGGTCATCCTATGGCAGAAAAATAAGTGAGAATTTGATACAGAAGAAAGTGGACTGAACTCATCCTTTTATCAGGAACCCACACCACAACAACTAACCCAGTCCCATGGTAAGGACATTAATTTATTGATGGTGGAGCTCTTATGACCTAATGATATTATTATTATTATTATTATTATTATTATTATTATTATTATTATTGGGAGAAGGTTATGACCCTTAAAGATCAGAGTGTCTCCAGTAACACACACTGTGATTTTTTTTATTTTTTAAGATGAACAAATCTGTAGCAAGTCAGATGAACTTCCACTTCTGCATCTGATCCTATTCTGTCCAAGTCAAGCTGTACAGGAGAAATAGAATCTTAGAGAAATTCCAGTGTGAAATAGGGATAGGAATAAAAAAGAAATAGTTTTAAAAGAATCGTATTGGTTTCACTGGATAGGACATAAAGTATCTTGATCTCAACCTAATATTATGCTAGAGAAATAAAAATTCAATTATGGACTATAAATTTAAATGTAAAAATAAAATGAAGGGATTTCATCTACATCTTTTAGAAAACACAGAAAAATACCTTCACTAATATGGAAGTAAAAAGTATTTTGAACAGACAGCATAACAAAGCATATTAAAGAAAAAATTGGATCACATCAAAAATAACATTTGTTCATCAACAAACACTACAGTATTAAGAGTGAAAGTACATGGGGCCAGCAAGTAGTATGGTGGTAGAGGTGCTGGACTCTCATGTGGTCAAACACAGCTCCAGTCCTGGACCTAGTGAATTGTTTGCTCATTCTTTTCTCTCTCTGGTTAGTACATTCTCTTCTCTCTCTGGTTAGTACATGTGCCCTATGTAAAATTTAAAAGTGTCACAATAAAAAAAGATAGTACAATGAATAGACCATGAGATAATACTTGGAATACACACATTTAATTAGGAATTTTTATCTGGACCATACAAAAACTTTTTATAAAGACAGTCTGGAACTAGCAGTTGGCATAATGGCTATGTTGTTGGACTCCCATGTAGTTGACCGCGGTTTGAGTCCCAGACCTGGTGGCTTAAACTCACGCTGGAAGCATGTGAGTACGTGCCCAAGATCCCAAAAGGAGAATGGAGGATAAGGGATTTCGTTGTGGCCATCCCCCCCCGGAGGGTGATTCTCAATTTCTGTCTCTCTGTCTCTCTCTGTCTTTCTGGTGAATGCACACTCCCTATAGCAAAAACCTCTCCAAAAACAAAGAAAGACGATGCAATTGAAAAATGGGTAACAGACTTGATCCCACACAGAATATAATCATTAAATGGTTAATAAACATATGAAAATATCATCACCTTTAGTCCTGAGAGAAATTTAAATTGAAATCACAATGCAGTACCATAATATAAATATCAAAATGACTGAGATAAATACACCCTGCTATGTATTATTAAGGATATGGAACAACTAGAACTCACTTTTGCTTTGGTAGGAATGTAAATTGCTGTAACTACTGTGGAAAATGGGTTGATATCATCAGAAAATAGTGCAAGTAGGTCTCTCCTGTAAAGCAGCAACTAACATTTAGGTATATACCCTTACTGACAGTTACCAAAGAGAGATAAGGACTGTTCATAGTAGCACTATTTGCAGTAGCTAGAGACTGCATGTATTCAACACCAGTCGAAGTATTAAATTAGTTACAGCGTAGTTATGCATTGTAATTCTATGCAGTCACGAGAATTAACAAACTATATAGCTACACTCAATAACCTAAATATATCTCAGAAACATAATAATTTGCAAACAAAACAATTTTACTAAAAGAACATTTTTACTTCTAATAGTGAAAAACAGAAGATAATTTATGTGTTCAACCAAAGAGTAAAAAATTGTGTTTAATGCACACAGCAGAATACTACACAGTATTAAAGGACAGCCTGGACTAAGGGTTAGCCCGCTGGCCAAAGCAGCCTCCTGCTAGTTTTTGTCAAGTTTTATTGGAACACAGGCATGCTCATTCACTTATGTATTGTTTACAAGCTACTTTATAAAAACAGAGTACTGACCCACACCAAATGTCTCACAAAGTCGAAAATATTTACTATTAGAACTTTCACAGCAAAAGTTTGCCTACCAATGGGGGCAAGGAGGAGGTTGATTAATAATATGGAAAATGTTAAGCATCAACTGGATATAGTTATGAAATATATAAAAAATCTCTCTCTCTTGGGGCCAGCAAGTGGCATGGTGGTTAAAGGCACTGGACTCCCACATGGCCGACCATGGTTCAAGTCTCGGACCTGGTGGCTTGCTTTCTCACTTTCTATTTCTCTCTCTGTCTCTCTCTGATTAAAATGGAAACCAATAATGATAATAATAATAAATAAAGTTAAATAAAGTAATTCTTTTAAAAAAAGAAAGAAAAGAAAGAAAGAAAAGAAAAGAAAAAAAGTCACTGGTATGAAATAAAGAATTAAAAAAAAAAAATCTCTCTCTGTCTTTTACATGCCAGATAAGTAACAATAGTATATTTCTAAAGTTATAGTATTTCTTTTTTATTAAGAGTAGAAACCAAAAGAAAATGATCGGAAATGTGTGAACTGTTGCTATGGAGAAACACTGTAAACTTTAATGATGCTTTTTTTTTTAGATTAAATAACAAAGTCCTAGAGGTACTCTATATTTAAAAATAGCAACCATAGAGTTTAAAAGGAAATCACTAATAGAACAAAGGGGTCATATTGGTAGACAATTAATTAAATGTTGAAGCATTAAAAACTATGAAGTAGGGACGGGCAGGTGGCATGGCGGTTAAGGCAATGGACTTCCTAATGGTAAACTACAGTTTGAGACCCAAACCGGGTGGCTTGCTTTCCTCACTTTCTCTCTCTCTCTCTCTCTGTGTGTGTGTGTCTCTGTCTCTCTCTTCCTTGCTCTTTCTCCCTCTGGTCAAATTAAAAATAATAATAATAAAATAATACATAAAGAAATTAAAAAAAAAAAAAAAAAAAACTATGAAGGGACCAGCACATGGCATAATGGTTACATTGCTGGACTTCCATGTAGTCAACTGTAGTTTGAGTCCTGGACTTAGCAGCCTAAAACTCATACCAGGCATGTGTGTGTGAGTGCCCAAATCCTGAGGAGAATGGAGAAGAAGGGATTGGGACATGGTCATCCCCCCTGGGGGATGATTTTTCACTTTTTGTCTCTCTATCTCTCCAGTGAGTGCATGCACTCTATAGCAAAAATCTCTCTAAAACAATAACAACAACAACAAAACTATGAAGTAAATTTGATATTTCTTTAAGATATAAGTTAATTTTAGATTCATAGATGCTCAGTAAAGGACGGAAATGAAAAAGTTTTACCAGTCGAGTACCCACTCTATGCTATTATACCAACCATTACATCTGTAAAAAATAGTTCTTAGACCTGGCCTAAATGCCTCAAAAGTCTGGGCATTCTTTTCTCCTAAGGCAAATCTGTTTTGAAACATCTCTAATATGGGGGAAGTTTTTCACACTATTGATTCTTATTTTTGTTAAAGGAAAAACCATGAAATTCTTCCAACTTACACATTTCTATAATGCTTTATTGTACTTTACTACACACTGGAGCGAGCCATTTGACCTTTAGTTGTCACTTTGACAACTAAGCTCAATGTAAACTTTTGATATTATTTTCAAATGATGTCATTAGGATTTTCTTTATATGTGTAAAGTGTTAATTTTTTAAAATAGCATGTATAGTATACATTTTACTACTATCATTTGCCATTGTTTAATTGTTAAGGGTACTGGAACCCTTAAAGTTAAATGTATGTAGGTCTTTACTGTCTTTGGGGATTCACTAATCACATAGTCATATGATTGACCAATCTCTAGGATGCTTGAAGAGTGACACAGATATCTATTTACACTTTGGTCGATTTAAATACTTACAAAAGAACCCGTTTTCTGTTTTTTTTGTATGTGTGTTTGAAGATACTTTAATAATTCAATATGCTTACTCACTCAAGATATTAACATATTAATCCTACATACTAATCAGACATAATTTAATTATTCAATATATTTGTTTTTGAGTTTTAAGAGTTTAGAAGATGAAAATACACCTGAGAACAAGACAGACAAAATCCTTGTCCTTTAAGAGTTTACATTCTAGTGCTGAGAAATAATACAACACACTTCAAACTGAATAAAATAATTAAATAATTTCCAATATTGATAACATTTTTAAAGAAAACAAAAATGTCTGAAGGAATAAAGATTTACAGGTTTTGTCATTCACATATTTTTCTGAAGAAGGAATATTTAAGGGAATCTGAATAAGAGAAGCTGTCAGCCTTGCTGTGCCTGAAATTAGAAATATTCTTAAGAATACAAAGCATGTCAATAATGGCAAAGGACCTGGGGCAGGAATGAGTTTGCTTCATTCTAGGGAGAACCAGAAAAAAAGTTAAGTGTGTCTGATGAATGTTAATCAGGAAGAAAAGTGTTAGAATACCTGGACAGAGAAATAAATTTCTTTCTAAATGCAAAGGTAATACGCTGAGAAAGGAGGGAGGAATGACTGACTTGAATTCTTTGGCTGTCCTCTGCAACCCCCCCTGTGCTGTCTGTGCTTTTAGGGTAATTTATCTGTGTTAGAGAGAAAATAAACTCTATTTTCCCTCCAAATGCATATTCTTGTATGAAAAAAAAGAACTAGAGTATAAGGGACTTTTAAGCAAAAGCAAGAGGACTAGTTACATGGCTTTTACTGTAGCTCAAGCAAAAGCTAATTGTTAGACATGGCATGGAGACTCAGAGCTGAGTTATTTGAGGATCTATTTTAGAAACAGTAGATTTCATATAGATTAGGGTAGACTGAAAGAAAGTATAGAATCAAGGGTGATATCTTCTATTAGGCAGAGTTTTTGGGAGAATGATGATGCCATTAATTGGCAGTTTAGTCTCTTATGTGTAAGATTTCAGATAAATAATATTCATTTAAGTGGGTGTATACCAATGCAATATTATGGATTATTAATACACTGTCAAGTCAATTTAGTAAGATGTAATTAGGATTTCTAATTAAAATTGAGTAGACTATACCATATACTATAGAGTAATTTTGTAAAATTTTGTTTCAGCTATGAATTCATAAATGCTTGTAATAGATCAACGTTTACATTTTCTAATTCTGGGTCCTGGTAAAATAAGTTGGAAAACCACTGACCTATTAATAGAGCTTAAAATGATGAATGAAAAAAAAAATTGAATCTATGGTGCCCCTGTCCTTAAAAGGTAATCCAGGGAACAATCATTAAGTAAGTCAGGGTTAAAAACCAGGAATTTGGAGTTCAGTGTGTGACATGTTCTTTGTCTAGAAACTGGAGATAAACCATCAAGTGCTGGTTAGCTGTCTTCTCAGATCTGAGTTCTCCCTAAAAAAGAACTATCTTCAGACTAAAATGTTCAATTTTCCTTCATGTTGGCCTAGAATATCACAATGAAATTTTAGGCTTGCTTAAAATGATTCTGGCTTAGGAAAGAAACCCAGACATCACTTTTACATGAAATATTGTAGTGTCAAAGACACATGGATTTATTGCATGTGAAGAGCCATTTACTAATTAGAGTCTTAATCAGTAAGGGAATTTTTATTCTTTGAGTAAATGAAATGTTTTAACATCACAGGAACAAACTGGGGAATTTAAAGACAGTGTTCAAAAGCCAAAGACACATTTCCAGTCCTTCACAGAATCTGTACCATGTGGTCTTTGTAACTCTTGGATCATTAATAAGGGGCTCTATGTTTTGTTTCTTTTTCTTTTTTTTTCTTTTTTTTTTTTTTTTTACTTGTAGCTGAGTCTTTCTTTGGAATGAATTTATTATGGCCTAAAATTAAAAACTTTGTGAAACCTGTAAATCACCAAATCACTGATTTTACTATGTGTTCTCTTTTAAACATCTCTTTACAATTTTGTTTTGGTTTTGCTTTTCTGAAGACTTATTTCTTTATGCATAGCACAGTTATATAGTCTAATAATAACTCATAAGCAAGTACAAGTTTTCTTTTTCTATCTCTTCCTAGTGAGCTCCTGTTATGTACTATTTTATCTATCTCTAACTGGACCAATGATTGTTACAACAGATTGTTTCAGATTATACTCTAAATTCTCACAATCCTTTACATGAAAATGACAAATTAGTCTTTCACTGGCTATATTAAAATTATTTTTGTTTTCAAAAAAATCTATCCTCATTAATTTATGCAACTTTTTATTATCTCATTTTAACCAGTTTGTTTTTCTATAGAACTGTATTTCACAATAAAGAATGTCATTGAAAATTCATTATATACTTATAAATCAATAGAGCAAATTTCAAATGCTCACAACATAAGCTAACGTTAAATGTTGAAGGGAGTTAATATGTTTATAAGTTAATTTGTTTATTACACATTGTATATATACCTTTAAAAATCAAACTGCATGCTTCAAAGATGTATTTTATGTGTAAATCATAAATTATAATAAAAAAACTTCCATTATGAGTTCTGTTTATTAAACATCTACCATGTACTAGACTCTGGCCAAAGTATTTTATATTGATTATCTAATTTAATGTTTATAAAAATATTGTGAGGTAGGGACCAGCAGTTAACGTAATGGCTATGTCACTGGACTCCCACATAGTCAACCACGGTTTGAGTCCCAGACCCGGTGGCTTAAAACTCATGCTGGGCGCATGTGCATGCGTGCCCAAGATCCCGAGAGGAGAATGGACAAGAAGGGATTGCGGCATGGCCATCCCCCCTAGGGAGTGATTTCTTGCTTTCTGTCTCTCTGTCTCTCTCTGTCTGTCTGGCGAGCACACGTGCCCTATAGCAAAAACCTCTAAAAATATATATATATTGTGATGTAAAAGTATATTTACCCTCTGAAGATGAAGTAGTCAGACTATGTCCTTCAAGCTTATGTGAGTGATAAATGATGAAGAAAGGATTTGAAACTTGGATTCCCTAATTTTGAAGTCAAATTTTGACCAAATTTTATTTTAATTTATACTTAACTGTGAAATTTTTAATAACTTTATAAGGCTCTGAAAAGATGCAGCAGCTTTAGAGATAAAGATTTGGCATCACTAAGTGCAATTGTCCCCAGAATGTATCTCCAGGTTGGTCTCTCCTGGCCCATATAATTTGTTTTCTGAGATACTGTCATGTCATCAGCAAGTAGCCATTATGGTCTCGCTTGGCTGCTTTTCAGTAAAATGAGCCTAGACTTATGCTTACCCGCTGGGGTGAGAGTGTTGAATTCAAAGGCCTGACCCCAATCCTAGCCTCACCTTCATAACACAAGCAGTCTAGCAGAACGGAGAGGCTCTGACTCTGGCCTCCTTTAGGAAAAACAAATCACACTACAGAGTAGCTAAGAACAGTTCATACATAAAAGGAAACATAAGCACATATGCAAATAGGTGCATATCTATAATTTCTATCTGAACGTCATACACAAGATGCAAGGTAATTGCTAAGAATACTCAAAGGATGTGAAAATCATTTGGACCTCTTGAATCAGTGCTAAAGCGTATAAACCTAATATAAGTGGTAAGTTTTCTCTTTTTTTTCCTTTTAGAGAGAGTTTTGCTAGGGCATGTGTGCTTGACAGAGAGACAGAAAGCAAGAAATCATCCTGCCCTAGGAGGGATGGCCATGCTGCAATCCCTTCTCCACCATTCTCGTCTCCGGATTTTCACATGCACATACTCCTGGCAAGAGCAAAGTTGGGTCCGGGGACTGAAACCTCAGTTGACTACATGGGAGTCCAGCAATGTAACCATTATGCCATCTTCTGGTCCCACAAGTGGTTAAGTTTTAAAGTAAATGCCAGCTCTCTTTCCTGATGGTAGTATTAGAAAAAGTTAACTTGTGGTGTAGGATAGTTTCAAGTACATGACCGTGGATTACTTTTCTGTATGAATGTTCAGCCTCATGAATTAAGCATAGTCTTGGATAAGAAATTTGTACAACTGTTCAATGAGTTTAATGAGCACATGAGCCCTGGGGACCTCAAATAACAACTAGCAACATTAACTGGAACTAAAACGAAATGTCTTTTGCCGAGAGCACAGCAACTCCAATAGTTCCGTTGGCTGGGCTGCCTCTAAAGCAACAACTATCGGACTGCCCACCCTCTCCCACTGTGTAGGTCAGTAGTCCACATATTTCCTACATTCTCTGTATTTTGCCTTCATTCTGTAACAGATTGTAGCAGAGGCAATTAATAATAAGGATTAATTTAAAATGTTTTAAATGACTATTGAAAGTATGAAAACATTGTGTTGCTTTAAAAAATCTTGAGAGAGCTAAATGGTAGAGATTGGTTAAACAGAAAATGGTAAAAAGCAACTTTAAACAAACTGCCCAGTGCAAGTTTCACATCACCCACAAATTCATATGAGCACATGATAGTCTATCATGTCTAGTACAATCAAGACTATTAATTATGTTGATAGTCACCTTTCTGGACAATCCAAAATAATTTCATTCCAAATGAGTATCATCTCAGGCATCAATTATGCCATTGGTCAAATAGTATTCACAAAATCAATAGAAATTTCTACTCTGGCCTAATTAAATTTTATTTTGCAGTTCTATTTACTGTAGTACATATTGAACAGGAAATGTGTTAATGCATTTGACAGAAAATTGGAATTACTTTTGGAATTGTGACCTATTTTCTCTCTATTAACATATTGATTTCTTGGAACTGCCATCACAAATTCTTACAAATTGGGGACTTAAAACTATAGAAATTTATTCTCTCACAGTTGTGGAAGCAAGCGGTCAGAAATCAAAATTTAATCAATGTTGAGTCCTCTGGATGCTCTCAGCACCATCAGTCTACACTTCTATCCTGGATTCTGGTAACTGCCAGCATCTTTGGTATTCGTGGCCTATTAGCTGCATAGTTTCAGTCTCTCCTCATCTTCAGGTGCCTTCTTCATGTATTTTTCCTTTCCTGTTTGTGTCTTTTTTCTCTCTCTTTAAAGTTTTATTTATTACTTCCATGCATGGGAACGGGAGGAAGAGAGAGAAACAGCACACACAAAAGGGTCTTGACAGTGTAACCCATCCACAACCTCAGCCCGTACCAGCCTACCACAGAGGTGAGTGAACTTGGAAGCTGCCCATGTGGGTCAGCCTCACAGACTGTTTGCTATGCTACTGTCTGGCCCCTGTTCTCTTCTTATAGGCCATTCGTCATTGTACTTAGAGCAAACCTAGTTAATCCAGGATATTATCTTGAGATGCTTAACTGATTGCACCTTTTTCCAAATATGGGCATATTCACAGATATCAGAGGTATCTCAAACATATCTTTTTGAGGACCACAAATAATTGCACTACAAATAATGGAGTAATACCAATATAGCCGATATACTAAGTCTAGGTAACTTCCTTTCTATATCCTATTTTAAAAAAATTGAGAGAAAAAGGAACTCTTGAATCAAATGTTTAGAGATAAATAATAATTTAAATAATAAATAGCAAGGGACTAGAGCTGTGTATGACTCACATTGGAATAAAAGCACTCTTACAAAGGTATCAAGTTTGTTTGCACATCTCCTGAAAGAGTTGTGTCGTGTTCCATTTTGTTTTACAGTTTTACATATTGATGTCTTTGAATCTAGTATCATTTTATATCATTGTGTAATAGCATTTCTCAAGGGACCTTTGATCTACCAGAATTCTTTTTTTTTTTTTTTTTTTTTGGAAAGAAGGATATGAACAGGGAGCATAGATAGTCATATCCAGCCATGGCAACCAGATAACTTCAACCATGGCAACAGTAAAAGACTATATAAAAAAATCAAGAAAGGAAGAACAATTTGAAATGGGAATCAAACAGAAAATAGAAATAGTGATGAAAATAATTAATTGTTTCTAGTAATTAGAACATTCAGTAAGGAAAGGGAAAAAAGAGCAAATAAAAAATAGCTTCATTTTGGAATCCTCTTGGATTGGCTATTGCTTTTGAATGACTTTAAACTTGGTGACCTCACTTGTGCTCTGGCCACTGCTTACACAGGTTGTACCAGTATGGAGCCAGTGCAACTTGAGGTTGCTCAGAGGTTTCTTTGAAATTCTAGCTAGTGTGTACCTCTGGGAATATTCTCAGCAATCACTCAAGAATGAGACAGAATTATTAGATAGCTAACCCTATGGGACAACTCATGACCAATGGAGACCAGAAATCAGTTGATAAATTATTCTTCTATTTTTTATTTTACACTGAGCAGATATTTCTTTTTTTTTAAGAGGTTTTTGCTATAGGGCATGTACACTTGACAGACAGACAGAGAGACATAAAGTGAGAAATCACCCCCCAGGGGGGATGGCCATGCTGCAATCCCTTCTCTTCCATTCTCCTCTCAGGATCTTGGGCACACACACACATGCGCCCAGTATGAGTTTAAGCCACCGGGTCCAGGACTTGAACCATGATCGACTACATGGGAGTCCAGCGACATAGCCATTATGCTAACTGCTGGTCCCTCCACTGAGCAGGTATTTCTGAAGCACATTTTGTAAGCCATTTAAGAAGGTTTTTCCAGGGCCAATGCATGGTGTGGTGGTTGGAGCACTAGACTCCCACATGGCCAGCTGTGGTTCGAGTCCCCAACCTGGTGTCTTGAGGATCACACCAAGTGTATATGCATGCTTAGAAAATCCCTAGAAGAGAGAATGGAAGAGAAGGAATTGTGATGTAGTCATCTCCCCTGGGGGGACGATTTCTCACTTTCCCTCTTATTGTCTCTCTCTGATGAGTGCATGTGCCCTATGGCAGAAAACAAAACAAAAAAATATAAAAACAAAACAAAACACACATACTTCTAGATCTAGAAACAAACTAATGAAGCTATGGTCAACTTTTCACTTCCCTGGTCTCATTCTTTCTTTTGGCATTAAATTCTGAAATAGAATGCTTAAGAATCAACTTTTGTCTCAGGTTTTGCTTTCAGGAAAATTCGGGCTAAGCCACTTTTATCTTTGAATCGAACTTATAAAACAACTTACCATTATTTTAAAATTCTTTGGCATATATTGCAGCAAATCTAGATTTCAACTGTAATCAGCTTTGGTCCAAACAGGTGACACAGTCAGTGGTAAACGGTACTGCAGTGCTGGAAGCCACATGGTTCAGATCCTCAGGTCAGCCTGAAAACATGCCAGGCCCATGTACACATCCCCAAGGTCCTGACAGGTGAAGGTCTGGGGAAAGGAGATTGCAACATGACAGCACTTTGTCAAAGGTGCTCCTAAGAACCTTCTCTCTCTCCAGTGCATGCCCAAAGCTTCCTATCATGAATAAAATACATTTTAAAAAATATAGGAAACAGAACAAAGCATGCATGCCCAAAATCTTGAGAACATAACAGAAGAGAAGGGATTGCATTGTGGCCATATCCCCTGGAAGGTGATTTCTCATTTTCTCTCTGTCTCTGGTGAGCTCACATGCCCTCTGGCAAAAACTAATAGTAAGAATTGTTTATTTTTAAATTAAATGTGTACTCTCTTCTTTATCTAATTTGATACTGACTGATTAGTTACATTAATTGTTGAGAACTATTATTTATTTTTTATACCACGAAACAAAAAGAAATGAGATATATAGCCTGATAACAACTGTTAAATTTTATATTAAGGTACCATCTATCTATATCATAGTGATTCAATACATGTTCTATAATAAGTATTGTGCTGGGTATTGAGACAGTAATGAGCAGAAAAAACACAGCCTCTGCCTTCAAGAAACAGTTTTCTCTGTAACCAGTCAAGTACACAAGACTCCGAGACCTTAGAAAGAGCCACTAGACAGGATTTGGTGATACAATGACTACCTCATAGAAGCCACAGTCTCTAAACTAAGAGGTAAATTTCCTGATAAAATTAATATTTTAAACATCATTGATATGGTAAGCTAACTTCTCGTTAGTTTATTTATTTGTTTTTAAACACAGAATCTTATGTGTTGTTACATAGGACCAATGCAAGCACTGTCACGCCTGGCTTTCCAGATGGGTGGGGATCAAACCAACCCTGTGGCCCACAGCCTGCCGTGTAGTGTCAGTCAGTACACAGTCCTACCGTGGGGCTTCTCATTAGCTTTTTAAAGTCAAGCTCAGCAGGAGAGATAAGACTTGGCATATTGAGAGCACATGTGGCACTGAGGCCATATCCCCTGGAAGGTGATTTCTCATTTTCTCTCTGTCTCTGGTGAGCTCACATGCCCTCTGGCAAAAACTAATAGTAAGAATTGTTTATTTTTAAATTAAATGTGTACTCTCTTCTTTATCTAATTTGATACTGACTGATTAGTTACATTAATTGTTGAGAACTATTATTTATTTTTTATACCACGAAACAAAAAGAAATGAGATATATAGCCTGATAACAACTGTTAAATTTTATATTAAGGTACCATCTATCTATATCATAGTGATTCAATACATGTTCTATAATAAGTATTGTGCTGGGTATTGAGACAGTAATGAGCAGAAAAAACACAGCCTCTGCCTTCAAGAAACAGTTTTCTCTGTAACCAGTCAAGTACACAAGACTCCGAGACCTTAGAAAGAGCCACTAGACAGGATTTGGTGATACAATGACTACCTCATAGAAGCCACAGTCTCTAAACTAAGAGGTAAATTTCCTGATAAAATTAATATTTTAAACATCATTGATATGGTAAGCTAACTTCTCGTTAGTTTATTTATTTGTTTTTAAACACAGAATCTTATGTGTTGTTACATAGGACCAATGCAAGCACTGTCACGCCTGGCTTTCCAGATGGGTGGGGATCAAACCAACCCTGTGGCCCACAGCCTGCCGTGTAGTGTCAGTCAGTACACAGTCCTACCGTGGGGCTTCTCATTAGCTTTTTAAAGTCAAGCTCAGCAGGAGAGATAAGACTTGGCATATTGAGAGCACATGTGGCACTGAGGTTGGCAGATGGATTCCACATGGCCGATTGCATGGTTTGAGTCATTAACCAGCAACTTGTAAAAAAACAGGGTGAGTTCATATGTGTGAGTACACAAAATCCTGAGAGGAGAATACAGGAAAAGGAATTGCGATATGGCCATACCCTTTGGGAGTGTGTGTGTTGGGGGGTTGATCTCTCACTTTTCCTCTCTCTATCTGTCTCTGGCAAGTGGACATGCAGTATAGAAAAACAAAAAACAAAAAAAAACACCCTAAAACAAACAGAACAATGACAAAAGATTTGGCATATTGAATTTTTGGTTGATGTATCTATAATTCTTTATTTTCCTTTTCCTGTGCTTATTTTCCTAGTAATGTCTAATATTTTATTTCAAGAAGAATTATGCTTGGTAAGGAGTGTCCCCACAAAACATGATCTGAAATTTTGAAAAATAATATAAATTTCTCTATTTTACATTGCTTACAATGTCTTCTGTCTGTTTTACCATTTTTCGATTTATAATAACCTTACTACTATTGCTATGTAGGCATTTTGCTGCAGAAAATTTAATTTTCATATTTAAAATAATTTCTTGGGCTCAGCAGATGGTATAATGGTTCCACCACTGGACTCCCATATAATTGAACCTGGTTCAAGTCCTGGACCTGGTAGCTTAAAACTCATGACAGAGGGGACCAGCAGTTAGCGTGATGGCTATGTCTCTGGACTCCCACGTAGTTGACCACGGTTCGAGTCCTGGACCCGGCAGCTTAAACTCACACCAGGCGTGTGTGCGTGCATACCCAAAATCCTGAGAGGAGAATGGAAGAGAAGGGATTGTGGCATGGCCATCACCCCTGGAGGGTGATTTCTCGCTTTCTGTCTCTCTGTCTCTCTCTGTCTGTCTGGTGAGTGCACGCGCCCTATAGCAAAAACCTCTCCAAAAAAAGAAAGGAAAAAAAAAAAAAAAACCTCATGACAGATGCATGTGTGTACATGCCCAGTATCCCAATAGGAGAATGGAGAAGAACAAATTGAGGAGTGGTCATCCCCCCTGGGAGGTGATTTCTCACTTTCTGTCTCTCTGTCTCTCTGGAGAGCACACATGCCCTATAACAAAAATTTTTAAAAAACCAAACAAACAAACAAATAAAAAACTTTATTATGGTCTTTTTTCCTAAGCAGTTTGAAAATTGGTACCCTGAAAACTTTCATTCATGTTTTTCCTGAAGTACAGCATTCAAAGGGGACTAATATAATATGTTTTACTCAGTGGGCCTATGCATGTTCATTGGATGAGGGCAGATGACTAAATATCTCTGTTTTTTTCTTTTATTTAAAAAGAGAAAGAAAAAACAAAACAGTTTGATTATTAACATCCTGCCATCTAGTAGACCTTGCTTTACTGTTTTTGAAGGATATTGGGTGGCAGAAAGTTCTTTGTCCTCCTTGACAGCCAACCCTCAGATTCTCTGCTTGTTTTTATCAGCAGCTAACTGTCCAGCATTCTTTCTTTGTCTCCTTCTTCCCTTCCTCTCTTCTTTTGCTCATTAACTCTCAACTTCTTTGCCCAAAAGCAAGACATTAAGTCAGCTTTGGTTGCAAATTTTCTTTCACATTAAGGTCAGAAGAAGTAAAAATTACAGGGTGACCTCAGGCCTAAGCTCTGTCCTAGGAGTCAGGTTTTTTCTTTTTCTTTTTTCCTTTTTTTTTTTTTTCTTTTTTTTTTGAGAGGTTTTTGCTATAGGGAGGATGTACTTACCAGAAAAAGAGAGAAAGACTGAGAAAAAGAAAGCAAAAAATCACCCCCAGAGGGGATGGCCATATCACAATCCCTTCTCCTCCTTTCTCCTCTCAGGATCTTGGGCATGCATGCACACATTCCTGGTGTGAGTTTAAGCCACCAGGTCTGGGACTCAAATTGCAGTTGACTACATGGGAGTCCAGCCACATAGCCATAACACCAGCTGCTAGATCCCAGATTTCTTTTTTCCACACACATCTGCATTGAGATGTATTGAGCAGCTTTGCATTCTATATAGTTCAAAAATTTTTTTGTTTGTTTCATTTCGTTTTGTTTTTGAAAGAGATTTTTGCTATAGAGTGTGTTTACTCACTGGAGAGACAGAAAGAGAGAAACAGAAAGAGAGAAATTACCCCCTAGATGGGATGACCATGCTACAATCCCTTCTCCTCCATTCTCCTTTCAGGATTTTGGGCATGCATGCATAGGTGCATAGTGTTTTTGTTTTGTTTTGTTTTGTTGTTTTTTTTTTAAGAATTATTTTATCCAATTTTATTTATTCATTCATTTTCTTTAATTTGACCAGAAAGAGACACAGAGAGAGAGAGAAAGTGAGAAAGCAAGTCACCAGGTTCTGGACTCGAACCATGGTTAGCCATGTGGGAGTGTCCAATGCCTTAACCATCACACCACCTGCTGGTCCCAGCACGGTGTGAGTCTTAAGCCACTGGGTTCAGAACTCCAACCATGGTCAACTCTATGGCAGTCCAGGAATGTAACCATTACGCCATCCACTGGTCCCACATAGCTCAGTTTTTTTTAATAAATTCATTTTCTAACAGGATTCTGAGGGATTGATAGCTCAGTCTTATGCAGTGTGGTGAAAGATGTAGATTCATTCGTTTGGCATCCTACAACAGAATTATACAAAATCACTTAGAATATCACTTCTGTGCCTACCCTTGTGCAATGCATAGTGGAGTGAACAAAATTGTCAAGACATATTACAGAAGCTGTTTATATTATTATCTGAGAAGATGAGACGTACCTGTGGAATGACAAAAGCACATGCAGGTTGATGCTGAGCTGCAGTTAGGAGGAGTTCCTCACCAAAGTGGGATTTCTACTGGGCCTTAAAAAAAAATGACCTGAATAAGAAAGAAGATAATCTGGTTGGAGAAAGTGCTTTAGCTTTCATTTAAAATGCAAATGGACTTTCTCTCTTTTTTTAAAGGAAAATTTGATTGACTTTGAAATATTAAGTATGTAAGATATGATCACAAAAAGAAATACATAAAATATCATTGACATTTCCTCATTGGCTAACATTTAATTAACTCCTTGGGGAAAATATCTTACATTTATGGTAAGAAATCTACTCTACTATTCTTGAGTGCATCAGACATTTCCAATTAAATGATGTTAATTAATCATGAACTAATTAAAAATTAGTTTATCCTGTTATCTTGCAATGTAATATAGTCCAGAGGTTTATGTTTTGTTTTGTTTTGTTTTTCTTTTCTTTTCTTTTCTTTTCTTTTTTTTTTTTTAAGAGAGGTTTTTGCTAGGACTCACATGCTCTTGCCAGAAAGACAGAGAGAGACAGAGAAACATAGAAAATGAAAAATCAACCCTGGGAGGGATGGCCACGCTGCAATCCCTTCTCCTGCATTCTCCTCTCAGGATCTTGGGTACGCACGCACCCGCACCCAGCGTGAGTTTAAGCCATCGGGATCAGGACTCGAACTGTGGTCGACTATGTGGGAGTCCAGTGACATAGCCATTACACCACACCCTGGTCTCTAATCCAGAGGTTTTTAAGAATGTTCATTATGTAACGTTTCTATGAAATTTATGGATAGAAAAATCTTGCCCGCTTTTCTCTAGAGAAAAGCTGATTTAAAATTATAACCTAATTTTCTGTTACTGCACATTATAAATCTATCTCTAACGGATTAGCTATTATCTTGAGGAGACAAATATTTCCTTTTCACAAATAATCATCTTCTTGGATCAAGTGGTATAAAATCTCTATTACCCATGTGTTACAAGAAATCGTGTGATAACTAAAAATAGGTTTTAGGAGCCCCACCTGAATGAATGCAAGCTCGAGCCAAATACATTGCTTTCCAGTTGGTCAAGTTGTTTCATTAGAAGAGTGTTTGGGGGCACAGAAGAACAGAAACCCAGAGTACAAGTTACTATTTTTTTTTTCAGGAATAAATTGACTTTGCTAAATATTTTCATGCAAGAGTGAATGTTCCTCATTATTTCTCTTAATAGGTAAACGTTTCCTATTATTTTGGTGGTTATCACTTTTGGACAGTGGTTTTCAACTTTGGCTACGCATTAAAATTACATGGGGCGATTTTTAAATTGAATACCCTGGCTGTATCCATGACCAATTAAATCAGAATCTGCTCAGGGGACCCAGGCACTGCACCGGTACTTTTGAATGCTCCCTGTTGAGTCCAACATGCAACCAAGCTCAAGAGTAGTCGGCTGAGAGTACAAGAGCTCCCTTGATTACCAGTTATTTAGAACAGGAGTTCTCAGCTAAGTCTCCTAGGGTGTTTTTAAAAGTTGCCTTCACATCTTATCCTTAAAATTGTACTCGAACATTTTATACATATGTGGGCTAACCTTTAAAAATAAATGTATACCTGTCTTTCTCCTAGAGATAAATTTGAAAGAGGTCATCTTCTTTCAACTGGAAACAAAGATTTTCTGTAACTTTGAGAAGTAATGCTATCTGGCTTCATTTCTTAGATTCCCTAAGGTCACTGCTTCCTCTAACTTACTGGTAGCAGAGGTTTATTTTGTTTGTTTTTACCATAAAACTGCGGACCTGCAAAGGCTGAATTACGCTAACATAAGTTAAGGAAATGGACTTTAGTGTGAGATATCCTGGGCAGGACAGCCTAACATTCCCTTGGCCTTCCTGACTTTACATGGATTACTCTCTGGTGGCAGGCCCCCACCTCCTTCTTCTTGGAGAATTTACTTTAGAAAACTTGTCATTGTCCATTCTTTCTCTGACTCCTTGGAATTTATGTAAATCTTTTCCCAACCTCTTTGAAGTTTTACAACTCAGGAAATGGTCTTTCTCTAGGACCTGGGAACCATATCTTTGAAAGGAAAACATCAAAGGAGATAGCACCCCTATTTCCCAGTCTCTGTGGGAGAGTAGGAGCCTGACTTCTATGGGCACCAATTTTCCAACACAGGTGCTCTAATTAAGAAGAAACAGAGAAAGACGTTTGTAAACAAGTATAACTGGATGTGCTCAACACTTCCCACTGCCAACCTCCCAATTCCATTGCATGTGGGCCTCTTTAGATGAGGCTGCTGGATCTTGGGCTTGCCAGCTACCTGAATCATGAGCTAAATAAATCTCTTTTCCTTACACATCACCCAGGGCCAGGTATTCTGTCCAGGTATTTTGTTATAGTGACGCCAAGTGGACTTAGGAGCTCACAAGTCAAGGCATGTGATGGCAAAGAGCACTCTCAAAAGAAAATATAGGTGCTATTTCCAGAAAAAGAAAAATGAGGCAGACAAAAACAACATGTAATGTTAGTTGTTATTGATGTCATTATATTGGGTTGCTGGAAAAATCATGATATGTTTTTCTATGCAAATGTGTCATGACTTTTCTGACAACCTCATAATTACTACTACTGGTAGGGAGCTATAATTTACCTAAGTTCAGTAAGAATACCTCTGTGTCTACACAAGGCTTTGTTGCTTTCAATTAATCATCTAATCATATGTACAAGATACATCATAAAGCCATATATAAATGACTGTCTGGCTTTTCTGTTTTCTTTCCCTTTCTTCTTTCTATCTTTCTTTCTTTCTTTCTTTCTTTCTTTCTTTCTTTCTTTCTTTCTTTCTTTCTTTTTTTCTTTCTTTCTTTCTTTCTTTCTTTCTTTTTTATCATCAGAGGGTTATTCATTTGCCAGGGACAAAGTACACCCCAACAGTGCATGGTTACAACACAATCCCCTTTCCTCCATTTCTGCATACATCTGACTCTGGAGAGCCAGCACACACACACACACAAACACACACACACACACACACACACACACACACATACACACAGCATGTTTCTCAAATACCAAGGCAGGGACTCCATTGTGGTTGGCCATGCGGGACCCAGCTCCCTATGCACAAGGCTTAACTGTTGTACTACTGGGCCAGCCTGACTTTCTGGCTACAATGCAGCCATTCATTCAGGAAATTCAGCTGGGATTGAATGAATACAAATTCAATTGTATTTTTTTTATTTTGAAGATACATGAGAAGGTCCAAGGGGGAGCTGAAAAGCACAAGTCAGGAGCTCTTTGCCCAAGCATTTCCTTTGGCTGGTCACTGCCCATGTGTGCTTACAGAAGTTATTTAAATACTCTTCATCCCAAAACCTCCTTCTGTAAAACAATAATGTGATAAACTATATACATCAAAGATATATATATATATATATATAAAACCTTGGCTACTTTGATTCTTTGATTTTGTCTCTTTAGGAGATATTAATATTTTCTAAAAAGTTTAGACATAAAGCCATGCTCAAAACAAAATTTTAAATATTTTCAGCTTAAATAATTCATAAAAATCAGTCACTAGTGTCTTCTGTTTATGCATTTTCACTCTTACCTATCTTATTTTATAAAAATCATGTTATTCCTGCTTGTGCAGAGGAGGAGCATTGGTTTTCTATACCTTGGAAAACCTGACAGCCTCAATGTTTCTTTTCACTCTTCTCCTACGCTTCCTCTCTCTTGCTTTCATCAGAATCACTGAACTATTTTATGGTGGTTTCTTTCAGTTTGACAGTTTGCACATGAAGTCAAATGAGAAAATCATTTTCTAGTTGACAGTTAAAAAATGTTATTTGCTTAACTTCAACATATAATAATTCAAATATTAGAAGTTTATTCCAGAGATTTGGATCCATGTATGATATCATCTTTGATTTATCAATCGAATACCTATATTTTTAATTCAACAATCATTTTCTGAGTATGCATTGTGTTCCTGAAACTGGGTAAAGTGTTCTTATCATTTTCCTGGTGTTTGTAGACTAATGGGAAGGCAGAGAGTAGACAAAAATAAAGCACAGGTAATTAGCTAATTGTAATGATAATAGGTGCTATAGAAATTTAACTTAAAGTCCAGTAAAAGTATTTTTAAAAGCCATGAACCAAATAAGCTTAGCTCAAAACCTTCTTTGAGGAAATTTTATTTGAATTTCAGAACTAGGTAATTATTATCTCACACATACACACATACCCAGTTACACACGCTGGCCTGTTTCACTGACTCTCAAATCAAATGCATATTGAGTTCCATGTTCTATAAAATGTGGAAGGCTCTGGGAGAGATATTAAAGATATTTGTACATTTAAGGAATTTATTATCTAATCAGCAAAAGATTGCTGGGGCTAGCAGGGGCTGTGGTGGTTAAGGCAGTGGACTTCTACGTGGCCAACTATGGTTTGAACCCTGAACCCAGTGACTTGAAAATCACACCAGGCACATGTGTACATGCCCAAAATCCTGAGGAGAATAGAGAAGGGATTCGGTGTGGTCATTCTCCGTGAGGGATGATTTTTTCACTTTCTTGTTCTCTCTTTCAACAAGTGCATGAGCCCTATAGCCAAAACCTAAAAAATAAAATAAAATAATAATCCTATCTGAGACTTGTATCATTGATAGTACATTACGAAGTATAGTAAGAGTGTATCCTAGAGGCGCAGTTCATTTCAGGAGACAGCCTAACGTGCACTGATGATAGCAATCTCAGGGTGGCAGATAGAAAGAGGGAATAGCTGTGGAGAATCAAGTGGATTCTGATAACTCGTCAAAAGGTGAAAAGATTTCAAATAGGAGTTACAATGGGAGTTAAAAATTTGCAGTGGAAATAATAGGAAAGATAGGAAACATTTACAGGGGTTATTGATCTGAATCACTTCATTGCAGAACTTCATAGACCTGATAATAGGCATTAATTTCTTCTTGACTATTTCAAAAATGTTTGAAAAATCCTTATCCTATCCTAAAATCATCATAAAGCAGTTTATTCTATGCTACTGTTAAAAAAAAAAGAGAAGAAAGAAAAAGCATCAACAGAGAGGGAACAAATGTGGCAAATACAGTGGTTGTAAACTTTTTTTTAAAGATCTATCTTATTTTTATTTCATTCATTATTATTATTATTATTATTATTATTATTATTATTATTATTATTTTAATTTGATGAGAGAGAGAGAGAGAGAAAGAAAGTGAGAAAGCAAACTGCCAGGTCTGGAACTTGAATCACAGTCAGCCATGTGGGAGTCCAGTGCCCTAACTACCACACCACCTACTGGCCCTACCTTTTTTTTTTTTAAGAGTTTTTTGCTATAGGGCATGTGCACTCACCAGAAAGACAGAAAGAGACAGAAATGTAGAAAGCGAGAAGTCACTCCTTAAGGAGGAGAGGCCACACTGCAATCCCTTCTCCTTCATTCTCATCTCGGGATCTTGGGCACGCACCCACACACGCCTGGTGTGAGTTTAAGCCACCAGGTCTGGGACTCAAACTGCGGTAGACTACGTGGAATCCAGTGACAGCCATTATGCCAACTGCTGTTCCCAACCAGCCCCACTTTCTATTCCTTGGCCTCTCTTTGGAACACACATTAGAAAATTGATAGGTAACAGGGGAAAATATCCACTAGAAATGACAAGTGATATTGAAATAGCACAATACATACTTGTTGAAATGCCAACTTTTCCCTTTAGCAAAAGTTGTCTTTCGAAATACAAAGCTTTGAATAAATATTGTGCTCCCAGATCTTTTTGAAATAGTTGCCAGCCTCAACTGAGAGTGAAGGTGTGTGTAAGGAGACAGAAAGGCAAGGATTGGTTATGGATGAACAGGGCATTTGTACAACTAGGAACGCCAGATTATAGGGAGCCTTTCAACACCAAGTATAGCTTATTGTCTTCTTAGAGAGGTAATTTCTTTACATGTGCTTTTAGCAGAGGTTGTATCTGGTGGTTAAGTATGAAAGAAATTATTATTACAATAATCATTCTCTTTACTCTTCCTTCTTCATTGCCATAAGCCCAATAAAGCAAGTAAGAGTTACAGCTTCCCCTATGACAATCATTGCTGCTTTGTAATATAACCAAATGACCTCACTTTCATTATACTGATACATTGGAAGGAAATTGTAGGACAACGACCACAGTCTCCTGTTGTCACACTTACCTGTCTACTTCACTTGTGTCTCTAGATGCCGCCTCTCTCCCCCTGTTTTCATGAACTGTTTACACCTTGATTTTAGAGCCCTCGTGTAGCAATCCATCTGTTCTCACTGATCCTGGCCATTCCTCTCTAAAACTTTACCCTTGTTTTTGGAATTTCAAATATGTCCC
Organism: Tupaia belangeri chinensis; assembly: GCF_000334495.1. NCBI lineage: Eukaryota > Metazoa > Chordata > Mammalia > Scandentia > Tupaiidae > Tupaia > Tupaia belangeri. Next base: position 1,177,620 of record NW_006159584.1, read on the forward strand.
ACTTTAACTTATGTTTCACAAAAATCATACAAATATCTCACATTTAATGTTTATAAAAATTTCTGCATTGATCTTACATTTCCCTGACAGCAACTGCCCTAGTTTCCTATAACACCTTAAAGTCCTCAAATTTTCTCTACTCATTCTCTCTGCGCGTTGTTTTTCTGGAGCTCACGTTAGTCAGACTTCTGCCTTCACTCTTCCATAGACAGGACCCTTATCAAGATTTCTAGTGACTTTCAGATTTCCAAAGCAACAGTCACTTTCAAGCTTTACCTTATTCACTCACTCTATCAGTAACATTTGACACTCTCTCTCACTCTTTTATTCTGGAACAATTTCTTATCTAGGCTCCAGGGAAGCGTTCTCTTGTGATCCTTTTTATGTTACTGCTCAATACTCAGTTTTCTTTGCTGGTTCCTCTTACTGTACTTATTTCATGTTATTTTCAAGCATATTTGTATGAATATCCAAATACCTAGGTATCGGTGGGATAAAATTAATAATCTGGAAGCCAATTTAAAAAATACAGGTCATGAGGCCGACAGGTAGCGTGGTGGTAAGGTGTTGGATTCCCATCTGGCACACTGTGGGTGGAGTCCCAGGCCGGGCAGCTTGCTTTCTCTCTCTGTGTCTCTGGTGCATATGCATGTCCGGCAACAAATTAAAAAATAATAATGATCATAAATTAAATAAATAATTCTTTAAAAAAATACAGGTCATGCAAAAAATTAGAAGAATACCATAATGAGAAGGTAAATCAATCAAAACTGGCCCAGAACAGAAAAAAGATGTTAGAATTAGCATTTAAGAATATTAGCAAGTTATTAAAATTCTATTCTTTTCAGGAAAGAGTTAAGTATAGAAATGGAAGATTAAAGACAAGCACACAAATTTGATTTCTACAAACAAAAACTCCAACATGTGGGCTGGCCTTGTAACACAGTGGTTAAGTGCTGTGTCTTGGGAACCGGATCTCATATGGTTGCTTGTGGTTCGAATCCTGGCTTTGGCAGCTTGAAAACACACCAGGTGTGTGTGCTTGCATGTCCCAAATAAAAATGTCAACTTGTGTTCAATTAGGAAAAAAAAAATCACACCAAAACCTCTACCTTTTTCCTATAATTTGATATAGCTTGTGTGTCTATGTGATTCAAGCCCTGTACCTGGTGGCATGAGAAACACAGCAAGCATGTGTGCATGTGTGCTGAAATTCCAAAAAGGAGGGAAAGATGAAATAGAAGGGCTTGCAGTGTGACTGCATCCCACTCTTCTTGCCACTATCCAATCCCATCTCTCTCCAGGGAGCACACATATCCTCTGGAATGAATGAATGAATGTTTGGTGATCTCTGGATATGCCTGAGAAAAGAATTACTGAGTTTGTAGGTATGTCTACAGAAATTTCCAAAACTAAAAAATCGGAGAGAAGGGACCAGCAGTTAGCGTAATGGCTGTGTCGCTGGACTCCCTCGTAGTTGACCGCGGTTCGCATCCCGGACCCGGTGCCTTAAAACTCACGCCGGGCACGTGTGCATGCATGCCCAAGATCCTGAGGGGAGAATGAATGAGAAGGGATTGCGGTGTGGCCATCTCCCCTGGGGGGTGATTTCTCGCTCTCTGTCTCTCTGTCTTGCAAGTGCACGCGCCCTGTAGCAAAAACCTCTCAAAAAAAAAAAAAATCAGAAAGAAGAGAAGGCAATGGAAGGTGAAGAAAAGGAGAAGGCAGATATCCAAGTACTGTCTGGCAATTCCCCAAAGTAAAACACACATGTAATAATTTAATGTGTCCATACAAAGACCACACAAAACTTCAGAGCAGTTGTCTGCTTGATAGCCAAAACCGACGAACAACTGAAACGTCCAACATGAGGTGAACAAACAGCTGTGATGTGGCCCCTTAGTGGAATGCTATGCTGCAATAAAAGAAGAATGAAATATTGATACACAGCATAACATGTATAAATCTCAAAACAATTATGCAGAGTAAAAGAAATCAGACAAAACTAATAAATTCTAGAAAATACAAACCAATCTATTATGGCGCAGGGGTGGTGTGAGGCATGGAGGTATGGAAGGCAGGAATTACAAATGAAACTGGGGGGGGCTGAAAGATATATTAATTATTATCATATCGATATGTTGATTATTCTGTAGGTTTTATATTTGTGTATGTGCGTGTACCAAATTGTACAATTTAAATATGAAAAAAAGCTTAAACTCATGCTAAAACAGAGTAGAGACGAAGTGAATAATAGCACCCTGTTAAAAGATAAAGTTAAATTAAGTAAGCTAAACCCAATTTTGTACAGACAATTTTTCTGAATAAGAATCAAATTCCATTTTCAAGACTGATTCCCAGCCTTGGAAAGGCTGTACCCCTCGGATTCCTGCAATTATCCCTTTGTTCCAGAAGTGACTCTTCAAATGACAGAGTATTCATCACGTTTGAACTTCTCCTGCGATTCAGTTCCAGATGAAAATTAACCTGGCAAATATAATTGACATTTATGGGTTATTAATTAGCTCTTCAGAGAGTGTGTGTTCATTTTAGAAGTCTTGCTTCAAACACACCTTTGTTTTAGTTGTGAAAATGATTTTAGCATCAAATTCCTTTGTTTAACTTGGTTTTCTGGAACCAGCTATCATCTATTCCTTTGAACTGCTTTTCCATCTTTGTTCAACAATTTAGAATCCAAAAGATCAGTGGGGAGACTGAGGAAGCAGTTGAGGTAAGGAATGCCATGCACAGTGACAATATCAAAAACAAACTTGCATGAGGTAAATAATAACAAGACTTATGATGTCTTAAAAGGTAAACACAGCTGAAAATAAACGATATGCTTATTATAATGAGTATTGATAAATCTGGTTTTTAAGATGTGAAATAATGATTTGATGTTTTACTAGATATTAGAGCCACAAAGGTCTCAATATAACCGCAATTACCTAGGCGGATTGGCTTGTTAAACTTCACATTACTTTGGGATATTTTCATTCTCCCAATAAAAGAACTTATCAACAACTCCCTTTATCAAGACATTCATGTGACAGGAAAATTCAGAGTGCTGGAGGTGTAAGGGCCAGGCGATTCCTCTGTTACACCCTACGAGTATCAGTAACATGATTTTGAAAAAGAAATAATTCAACTTGAAAATACAGGTATCACTGAGTTTATACACACTACAATATCAACAGCTTTGTTCGTATTTTCTCCACTCTTATGTAGTAAAAAAATAAAATCTGTCGAAGAGAAAAGTGGAATGAGAAATTACCCATTGTTGAAAATGGGAATCTTATTAGCACATTCATCTTCGGTTTTTCAATTATATTAGTGCTCAGTATAAAACTATTAGTAAAAGGTAATGAGAGTATAGTTAAACTGAATTAAATTTGTTATCAAATATATTATGTATTTTGCAAAATATTATCAGGACCTATCCAAACGCTGCTTCAACCCATTTTCTGATGGTTAATCTATGCCATAATATTTCCTTCAATTGATGTTAAAGAGTGAACAAAAACCAAAAGAGCATTGGAAATAACTAAATAATTCAGTAAGTGAAAAATGGTTATTTTCACCAAGAAGTATTAAGTTATTTGGTAACAAATACTAATAACTTAAAGCATAAGCGTTGTCTATAATAAAAATTCTAAATATTTTTGAAAAATAAATTATATATTTCAAAATCCTGCTTTTGTTTGTTCATCTTTTAGTAATGTAGAGTTCATGTATGCGCTAATGTCTGTCTTCTGATATTTATACTTATTTGATGAAAAGAATTAAGACATTTTTTAAATCATCCTATTATATGTGCATTTATTCTTTGTCAAACTTTTTTAAAATTAAAAATAAATACCACAAGAAAGAGGAAGATGGCATTTTTTCCCTTTAATCTATAGAGGTTTTAGTGAGGGGGCTGTGCCCTATGTGGTAGGTGTGCAGTTGGATACAATAAAGCTTACAGCTGAATAGCTGCAGGGGAAGGGGGTAGGTGTGGGTCACGTGGAAAGCAGCTTCAGGTAGATGGTAATGAAGGATTTTAGGCCTAATGGTGTACTCAAAATTGGTACCTTTGTCACTTTGCCGGTGTAAGAATTTAAATTCTGACAAGGTGATAATTTACCTTGAATCAAATTTACCCATAAAACAATGAACATTTCCAGCAAAAACTGTTAGTTCTTGGAAATAACAAGCATTTCTCTACCTCATGCCAGGATGATTTTCGATGATTTGTAGCTAGAGTTTTGCAAAGGAGAATTTTGATATGGAAAAATGTTAGCTTACTTTGGTAATCTAAGTCAGACTTTGTGCTTTTATATAACTAAATGACATACACTAATTATGAAAATTTTCATCAAGGTTTAAAACTCTATGATTTAACTTTTTTTTTTTTTTCAAGAACAAGAATACCTGACAAAGTACTTTACTTCTCTCAGATAGAAAAATTGAGGACCCTGACCTCCATAGGCTTTTCCTAAATGCCACACATTGACCACAAGGGGGAGCAGAAAGCGTGACTCAGGCAACGCAATTTGACTACATATAGTAGAAAAGGCTGCCCAAGACATCAAAACAGTGTTTGGAAATGTTCTTCTACTCCAAATTACAAACAGGTAATGCTCGTTGATTAAGACAAGGGCCCTGAGCAGACAAATTTGTATCCAAATTCCTACCTATTGACAATAGACATGTAGACATTTTTCAGTTGTGTAGATATAAAAACTATTTTAAATAATTATCTTTTATTAATATTTGCAAAAAAATAAGAACAGTTGTCTGAGAAAAATCAAGTCTATGGTTCTTTCTTTCTTTCTTTTTTTTTTTTTTAAGAGGTTCTTGTTATAAGCACATGCGCATACGCTCGCCAGAAAGACAGAGAGAGACAGAGAGAAAACGAGAAATTACCCCCCGGGGGGATGGCCACACTGCAATACCTTCTCCTCCATTCTCCTCTCGGGATCTTGGGCACTCACGCACACGCGCCCAGAAGCACCCGGATCCAGTCCGTGAACCGCGGTTGACTACATGGGAGTCCAGCAACATAGCCATTACACTAACTTCTGGTCCCTTGGTTCTTTACTTTTGAAAACAGAAGAAAAATGAAACGTATCATATTTATTAAGTTAAAAAACAACACAAGGCGAGCCCGTTAGTATGGTGATTAAGAGAAAGATCCCACATAGCAGATTATAGTTCAAATCCTGGCCCCAGAGACTCAAAAAACATGCCCAGTTGCCTGTGCATGTGTTTGCAGAGTCCTGGCTGGATAGGGAAATGGAGAAAAGGGATTATGACATGACTATACACCATTAGGAATGTGCTTTCTCTCTTTCCAAAAACTCTCTCTCTGGTAAGCACGTGCACACTCTAAAAATGAAAAAATAATACCACCTTTGGATATCCAAATAATTCTTAAACTTTAATGATTATATTGAAATATGTTTGTGATAAGAAGTATTTAATATTTTTAATGTGATGGTAGAAAAATACAATCTAGGACATTTGCCATATATGACTACAAAGAAACAAAATTCAATTTTACTTTTTTTTTTATCAGTCTTGATTAGTTAGTAGGTGCATTCATTGTTTAACAACCTGGGCCTCTAGCTTCTCTTATCAGCAAGAAGTGTTTTATAACGCAGAGCCCTGACAACAAAGCTTTCACAGGCCCCTGTGGTTTGACTTTATAAAGTCTCATTAATTAAAACAGATTGTGTGCTTAAAGGGATACTAGTTTTTCTGATCTTATATTTTCTTCACTAAAGGGGAAGTTGCTGTAATTCTCTATTTAAATTTTCTGTAGAGTAGTTACATGTAAGGTTTCATTCTGTGGCCACTTACCAGCTCTTAACTTTGGGCAAAATCCTTTATCTCTCTGTCTCATTTTCTTATCTTTAAATTGTAGATAATAATAGTACATTCTTCAATGCACTTTTCTGAGGATTAAGTAAAATAATTCTATAATAATGTACTATTTTCTTTCTGAGGATTAAGTAAAATAATTCTATAAATAAAGTGCTTAGTATAGTTTCCCCGACTACAGGAAGAAAAACATAATAGTTACCTCTCATTATTTTTATTCATTGTAGTACATTGTATCCATTTTTTATGAGAAACAAGATTTCTGCTAGTTTTTGTATGATGCATTGTAAACCTTCTCTTGAAAAATGCTTTGTCTTCGATCTTAAAGGCTATAAATAATGTTAATAATCAGATTTGCCTGAATGTTAGACATTTTAGAATAATGTTTATGGTCCACTCATAAACACATTTGCATCTCTCAGGGTGGTTAAAATTATGTTTCCGTGACAAACAATTCCTAAATTTTAGTGTTTTTTTTTTTAATCTTCTTTTTAATTATTTCTAGCTCATGCAAATTCCAATCACAAGTCTCTCTAGGGCAGCATTTCTTCATATGTTGTCCCATTATTCCAAGCTGCTTAGATTTCATGACTCTTGCATAGAAATAAGAACCCTGGTTATCTGTGTAAGAAAGAGGCTTCTCTTGACTTCTGCCCGAGGGTGACATCCATCCCTTTACTCACATTATGTTGGCTGAAGTCAGTTACTTTGCCATGCCCATTTTCTTCCTTCCTTCCTTCCTCCCTTCCTTCCTTCCTTTCTTTCTTTCTTTTCTTTTTTCTTTTTTCTTTTTTTTTATTTTTAAAGAGAGGTTTTTGCTATAGGGTGCATGTACTCTCCAGAAAGACAGGGACAGAAAAACAGAAAGTGAGAAATCACCCTCCGGGGGGATGGCCACGCTGTAATCCCTTCTCCTCCATTCTCCTCTTGGGATCTTGGCCACTCACATACATGCACCTGGCGTGAGTTTAAGCCACCGGGTCCAGTACTTGAACCACAGTTGACTACATGGGAGTCCAGCGACACAGCCCATACGCCAGCTGCTAGTCCCATCCATGCTTATTTTCAAGGGATCAGGGAAGAACCATCCTTCCTCAGGCTCAGAAGTAGAAGTATACCGGATATCAGTGAAGAGAAGAGATGCATATTAGAGTGAATTTGTTCATAAAAATCGCTTTACTTCACATCTGCATTGCAGTTCTTCCTTTCTTTCAGTCTTACATGTGATTTTCATCACCTTACATTGGACATCTTAAACTCTTTTAGAGTAAGGTAAGTAAAATATATATACCTTCAGTAGAGAAGACTTTGCTATGGCACCTGATATAGTGCTGGAGAAGGCAGCTATGTATTAACTTCTTATGTTAATCAGCAAAAATATTATCAAAAAGACATATTTTCTTAAGATGCACATACCTAGTGACATATGCTTTAAAATGTTTTGTGTTTGCCCAGGGATCACATGACCAAATAGTAGCATGTGCATGCACAATGAAGAGATCTCATATTGTGTGACATTTTGTTTTTGCTCTGCTTTTTTTTTTTTTTAATTTGCCAGAGGGCACAGGTGCTTGCCAAAGGGGGTGAGAGAGAGAGTGAAAGCACCCACCCTTGTGGGACCTGCTCCCACTACAACCTGTTTTCCTCCACTTCTCCATCCTGTCAGGATTTGGGGCACACATGTACAGGTGTCTGGCATGTTTCCAAGCCTTGGGATCAAGATTTGAACCACAGTTGGCTGTGTAGGATCTGGTTCCCTAAGCACAGCACTTATATACCTTGCAATGGGGCTGGTGATCTACTGGTACTGTTGAATTAAAAATTAAATTACGTAAGGTGAAAGGCAAATAGATAAACAAGCAAACAAGCAAACAAACAAAAAACCCACTCTCTGATACAGTCTTATTTCCAGGTGAGCAACAAGAAGTAATCCATGTCTACTTTGCTCCTTGAAGGACAAGGTTCTCCTTATTCCTACTGCCATAAGAAAAGACGAAAGGACTTCTGTGTTAATGGTAATGTATGTAAGAAGAATATCAACAACTGTTTACATCAAAATGGAGAATTTAGGTGTAAAAATTATGCATCTGCATGTTTGTCTCTCTTGGGCTTGAAGGATGATCTACCTAGGTTGAATATCAGTAAATTCTAAGCTTTGAGCACTTAGGAATTATAGCTACTTTCTAAAAATGATAGAGTGCTAGTAGTAATGGGGAAAAATAAAAAAAAATTAGCAAATAAACATCGTTTCTTCTACGGAAAATATGGTTAGGTGTTCTCATTCACTGTGTAATTTCAAATGCATTAATTCTGTCCAATTTGGCTGACTCAGAAAACACTGCCTTTCAGAAAAAGACTATTCTTCAGGGAATGCATAAGAACAGCTGCTACAGTTATCTATGTCTGTGGGATGTAGCCACTGATCATTAAAAACTGAATTTTGTTTAGAATAAACTAAAATCATCTCTCTCTTTTTTTTTTTTTTCTTTTCTTTGAAAGGTTTTGCTATAGGGCTCATGGGCTCACCAGAAAGACAGAGACAGAGAGAAAGAAAGTGAGAAATCATCCCCGGGGGTGGGGGAGGGGGAGGAAATGGCCACACCGAAATCCCTTCTCCATTCTGCTCTTGGGATCCCGGGCATGCATGCACATGCGCCCAGTGTGAGTTTAAGCCACCAGGTCAAGAACCTCGTGGACTTAGAAACACATCAGAACTCAATCATGGGGCCCCAACCTAATGATGTTACCATATCCAAAGACCCCATCCTGAACACCATGAAAGGATTATACTTTTCATTTAACACCTTTACAATACAATCTATTTCCAATACATTAATTTGCTTAAGCCTCTTTACAGGAGAGAATGCCTCTACCCTATTGGGTAACTACCTAGCAGCTGAAGATTTCAAGCATTTTTTAAAATTTGCCAGAGGGCACATGCATTGGCAGGAGAGAGACGGGCATGATCATGCGGTGGTCCCTTCTCCAGTCCTGCCTTTTTTTTTGGATTTTAGGCATGCATGCACCCATGCCTGGTCTTTTTTTTTTTCCTTCTTCTTTTTCTTTCTCTCTCTCTCTCTTTCTTCCTTTCTCTCTCTTTCTTTCTTTCTTTCTTTCTCTCTTTTAAATGTTTGTGGTAGAGCATGTGCATTCATTAGAGAGAGAGGAGAGAGAGAGAGAGAGAGAGAGAGAAAGAGAGAAAGAAAGATGGAAGGTGAGAAAATATTCCCTAGGTGGGATTACCATGTTCTAATTCCTTCTCCTCTATTTCTCCTCTCTGGATTTTGGGCATGTATGCATATGTGCTGGCATGTTTTTGAAGTCACCAGGTCTAGAACTTGAACCACTAGTCAGCTGTGTGGGATCCAGCCACCTTAACCACCAGACCACAAGCTGTACCAATTTCAAATATTTTAATGAACAGGATAGATGGCAGCTGAATTGCCTTTATGACCTACCATGCTCACATTCCTAAAGGTAAATATCCCAGCAAACAGGTGGAAAGCTCAATCATTTTGTTCTGATATGCAAATCAATCACATCAACTGTGCGGTATAATATTGGAGAACAGTGAGAATAAGGAATAAGTCTCAACCATATTCACAGGGAGAGGACACAGACACCTGCCAATGTGGAAGAAGTATTGAGAAATGGAAGGATGTTTAAACATTGCCCAAAATGCCAGAAATAATGCCCTTGTAGCATTGTGGCTATCCAAAAGCTTTTATTTTCTTTCTTTCTTTTTTTTTTAGGGTTTTGCCGTCAGGTGCATACCATACACTCACCAGAACAAGACAGAGTCATTGAGAGGGAAAGTGTGACCGCCCCCTAGGAGGAATGGTCATTCTACAATTTCCTCTCCTCCATTTGCCTCTTGGGATTTGGGGCATGCATGCACATGCACACAATGTGATTTTCAAGCTGCTGCTGGATCTGAGATGCAAACCATGATTGTTCATGTAGGAATCCAGCGCCTTAACCACCTTGCCAACTACTGCTCCCCAAAAGTAATTTTATTGCCTACTAATAAAACAAAAACAACCTCAACATGTTTTAGAAAAAAATAAGAGATTCCAGAATCTCTACAACATGTGAGATACTAATATCCATTAGATAAAACAATAAAAAGATCTACATATTAAGTATCAAAAATGTGAACCATAGCTGAGGAAAAAGAGAACTTTTTAGAAACTAATATAAATAAACTATACAATATCTATAAAATATGTTTAAGAACTTATAGAAAAAGAGAGATGCTTGGCTAGCCGATGGCAAGGCGGTTAAGGCTGACTGTGTAATTTGAGTCCTGGTCCTGACGGCTTTAAAAATACACTGGATACATGTGCATGCATGCCCAAAATCCCAAAAAGGAGGGAGAAATGAAGGAGAGGGGTACTTGCTCACTGGTTCTCTCTGTGTGTCTCTTGTGAACACACACAGTGTCTGTAAAATTACAAAACATAAAAAAAGGAAAACGATATAATGAGTGATTTATGAGAAAAATTAAAAATTAAATGAAAACAAAACAAAAAAAGAACTGGAAAGACTGGAACCAAAAAATATAATATCTGATGTAAAATTTTACCTAACAATCTCAAGATTGTACTATACAGATTAGTGAACTTTTAGGCACATAATAAAACATTCAATCTGAGGCACACAGAGAATAAAGATTTTTTTAATTGAATAGTATCATATAGTCTAGTATATATGAACCTGGTATTCCAGGAGATGAAAAGAGAATGAACAGGTCAAAATGTTTATAAGATATAAATGTCATAAGTATGCCAAATTTGATTAAAAATATTAAATTGCATTACTACAATAAAACCCAAATGAAATTCTTTTTTTGAAGGAACTATATATAGACACTTTAGAGACAAATTGTTGAAAACCAAGATAAAGACAATATTTTAATGCATCCATAACACAAAGAGTGAGAACAGTATCTGACTTTCATTAGGAACAACGGAAGCCTGTAATTGAACATACTTTCTCACATTTATTCCTTGGGATAAATTACTCACGCAATCTCATTTAATGTTAGAGTTTATGACACTAGTAATAATCTAGGATATCATAATGGACTTACCTCAATGTAAAACTGTCTAGTGTTAGTATAATCCCCTTTTTCTTACTGACCTAAATAATTAATTGTGGTAATATAAATTAGATTGAACTTAAACTCTAGAACTACTATCCAAATTATACATGTGAAAATACACATATTACCAGTCTTATATAAATGGACATCTAAGATTGCCTTGGTAGGGCCAACAGGTAGTGTGGTGGTTAAGGTGCCAGATTCCCACATGGCTGACCACGGTTCAAGTCTCAGACTTGGAGGCTTGAAAGTCACACCAGATACGTGTACGTGCAGACCCAAAATTTCAAGAGGAGAATGGAGAAGGGATTGCACATGGTCATCCCTCCTGGGGTGTGACTTCTCACTTTCACTCTCTCTGTCTCTCTCTAGTAACTGCATACACCCTATGGCAAAAATCTTTACAAAAAAAAAAAAAAAGAGTGTCATGATATTTTTTATATTTTCCCAAGAGTGCATTACAATTAATTGGTTTATAAGATAAGGTCGTTGTTAAAGTCACGGAGCACATGGCTGTATTTAGATGACATTCACAAAAGGACAATTTTGATAGGCAAGATTTATATTTTCTCAAAAGCCCAAGTGAGGTAGCATGGTACACCAGTAGAGACAGAGGAGGGGGACCAGAGGGCGAGATATTTCCAGGAATTACAGGGACACGGGACAGTGGTGAACTGAAAATCTTTGTTGTTTATCCTAAAAGTGTCACCTGATGGCTACTAGCATAATCCCTCAGACATCACAGTTCATTCTATGAACATAACTTTAAAATAACCAAACAAAATATGATTTACCTTAGAGATTTAGCAACCTTTTCAGAAAAGGAAGGTGAGAAAGATAGCTTAAGACATTTCAAAGACAATAAAACACAAATATTTCCTTTATTAAAGCAATTTTCTTACTGCTGTGGTTCTCTCATTTTCTCTTCTATCCAAGTGACATCATTGCAGGAAATAAGGGCTGATATAAAGAATTGAGGAGGCAGGCTGTCTGATGAGATGGAGGGTTCTTAAGTAATGTTTTATCACAAAATTCTTAGGATTCTAAATCAGTTTCTGGTCATTCTTAACATTCTACTAAGGTGTCCGCATCTTACTAAATTAGTGTAAAATACCAAATATTTTCAGAAAAGAGATGGGTTGGAGAGCTGACACATAGGCATGTCACACTGTGTAACTCTTCCAGACAGCAGAGATGTAAGGAAAGTCAGTCACTGTCAGTGTGGGGGACCTCGTATCAGTCGTGGAAAGAGCTCTTGCTTACTTGCCACCCTCCTTGTTTTCTTGCATTATCTTTCAGGAAGGTATTATACAAATGACAGTGCTCTTTCATTTAATGAGATCATTGGAACATACTAGAATCCCCTAGTTCTTGAATATCATGCTCAGTATCAGCAAGACCAAAGACTTATCTCAGTGAAAGAGAAGAAAGCTGTGTAATAGTGAACTTGGCCAATATTTCCAGCTCCAGTTTTGTGGTCAATGTGTAGTCTCCTTCTACTTTGATTTTTAAATTTTTTTTGAGAGATTTTTGCTATAGGGTGCATATGCTCACCAGAGAGATAGAAAGCAAGAATTCGCTCTCCAGGGGAATGGCTACACTGCAATCCCCTCTCTTCCATTCTCTCAGGATCTTGGGCATGCATGCAAAAGTGCCCAGTGTGTTTTAAGCCAAAGGGTTTGGGACTTGAACTGCAGTCACCTACATGGGAGTCCAGAGATGTAACCATTATGTCATTTGCTGGTCCCTCTATTTTGTTTTAATACTCTTTGTAGGATAGTCCTGACCCTGAGTTGATTTCCAATGCTATGATCACAGATCATAGTACCTTTTCTAAGGTGCTTTCTGTAGATCTTAAAATAACCCAGGAACTAAATGCCCCAGATTTTAATTATCTGATCTTTGTAACTTTCCTGGGCAACACATATTATAACCTTGGTCAACATCACATTTTTTATTGTTTTTGCTCTGGTAAAACCTTTGGTTGGAATAATGATAGAAGTCTATTCAAATTGTATAAAGAATGAAATAGTTGTTTGGGAATGGACAGCAAAACAGGCAATTAAACTAATCCTGCAAATTTAAAAGCTATTATAATGCAAGGCAGATGTAAGCTTACGTGGGCTCAGATAATTACAAGGGCTCATGAACTTTGCAGAACATATTCATGTAAGACTTTAATAAAGGCAAAGAATGTAGTAGAAAAGAACAAAGAAAGGAAAGATGATACGTTTTAAATTAAGATGTTTTCTCCCAGCTTCATGTTGAAACTTATTTTTCAATGCAATAGTATTGAGAGGTATGGCCTTTGAGAGGTGATTAAATCATGGATACTGCCCTTTTCAATGGAATTAGTACCCTTATGAAAGGACTCCAGAATGTCAGACAGTGGTGTAGTGGAAAAACACAAGGCTCTATGAGGCTGAGCCACTTGGGAAGGTTCTGGGTTGGTATCTGGTGACCTCCCTGTGTTTGCTAGCATGCCCATGATCTGAGGCTGGCTAAGACCAGGAGTGAATCGCAATATTAGGACCCTGTTGGGGGTTCTGTCACTCTCTCTCTCCTTTTCTCTTTTGCTTATTAAAGAAATAACTAAGAATTAACCTTAAAAATAGAAAAAAGAAAAAGGATTTGAGTTTGAAAGGACTGTCTGGCTATTCTGTCTTCCACCATATGAAGACACAGTTATTCCTCTTCCCAGGAGTATGTAGCAACAAGGTACCATCATAGAAGCAGAGACTAACCCTCACCAAATGCCAGTCTTATTGGTACTTCGATCTTGGACTTTCTAGCCTGGAGCACCATTGGGAATGAGCTTTTGTTCTTTACAAATTTCCCAGTCTTTGGTTTTACAAATGGGCTAAGACAGCAGACAACTGTTAGGGACCTGAGAACTTCCTATTAGAGGCTCCCTAGGATTTTAGTCACAAAAAAACACAATTGGTAGCTGGACAATGAGATAGTAAATTTTGTCTCATGCTTCAGTGGAAGTGAGGCAAAGTCTTTCAGTAGGGTCTTCTGTGTGCTGCTGGGTACAATCCGGGTCAGGTTGTATAGCTAGTTAAAAGAGATGTAATCAGCAGTATTATTATTGTTTCATTTCTTTTTATTTAAATATTGTCTTTCTTAGCACTCCTGTTTGCATATGTCCCAATCATGTTCCAGTCCTTAACTAAATGACTCTTTTGTTCCAGTGGTCAATAAGAAAAGTATAATATGATAAATTACTTTGTTTTTTCATTTTGCTATAGGATGCAAGTGCTTATCAGAAGGAGAAAGAGACAGAGCAATGGAGAGTGAGGAATCACCTCCCACCCCCTGTGGGATGACCACACTGCAATCCCTTCGCCATTCTCCTTTTGGGATTTTCAGGATTTGGGGCACACACACACAATGTGTTTTTCAAACTGCCAGGTCCAGGACTTGAACCTCAGAGTAAGCCATGTGGGATCCAGCTGCCTTAACCACGATCCCACCTGGCTGGCTCTAAGCAAGACACTGTGAATGTAAAATGTATGCTCTTTTTCCCATGTCACATGTATTGTACTTTGATTTTCTTTGTAAGAGAATGGAAAACCTTGAACCGTCAATTAAATATATAATAAATTTTTTACAAATATCCTAATATATCATTATTTCCCCAAGCATGTTAGCATCCCAAAATCTACTAATGTATTGTATACAAGTAAAAAGTCTCTTTTCTTTATATATTTTTCTTTGTAACACAACTTAATGAGCAGACTAATGCTCTCGCCATAAACTTTGATTAATACACACAAGTCTCATTCCTTCACCCAGAATCCCACATTAGGACAACTGGAGTTTAGATTTCTAATGAGATAAACGGCTTTGTGAAAAGATAGAAGCTGGGATTATGGCAGCTCAGCTTTACTCATTAAATATTATAACAAGCATATGCTGTCTGTGTCTAGCAAACAGAGTAAGATAAGAAATAATCAGTTTCAGTCCCTATGTATTATTTTATCCTCTTTCATCTTCTATAATTTATAAGCTTCTTGATAGCATTTTGGAGCTTATAGTCTTAAAATTATAACTGTTGTATAATTTAATTGCAAAAACTGGGCCATCTCATTTAAATTCTCATTACTTTGACATTTTCTAAACTCATGGAGTCCTTTGAGATTATCTTAGTTTGCCAGAAAATGATCAGACCTAGTTGGGATCCATTACGAAAGTTTGAAAATTGTTCCCTTTGAGATTACCTTTTGTTCCATAAAGTCACCAATGCTGAAAACCTTCAGCTGTCCATTTTGTATATTTCTTCACCATTTTCTGACGTCAGTCTCAACACTGTAAACCAAATCCACAGAACGCTAGGATCCTTACATCGAATATTTCTCTGAAAGAAAGGACTCAAATAGAATACACACATCTGGTTAAAAACTTCCCTACCTTCAGGTGGTCTGGAGATTAAGATGCTGGATCCCATGTGGGTGATTCTGTGGTTTGAGTTCCGGAACTGGTGGCTTGAAACTCATGTTGGGCCTAGCACATATGCATGTGTGCCCAAAATCCCAAGGTGACTAGAGAAGAGATTACAACATGGCCATCCCACTTGAGGGGGTGATATCTCACTCTCTCTCTTGATCTCTCTCTCTAGCAAGCACATGTGCCTGACAGTAAAAATTGAAAAAAAAAAAAAAAAAAAAAAAACTAAAACTTTAAATTGAGTTCTGTGGCTTGATAATCTTTTTCTGCCTGGGCCTTAGTAATATTCATGCTGTCATGATGATCTTAAATCTTCCTTATACATCAGTGGACAAAATAATTAGAACAAAATAATTCCAATATGTCAATATGTGGAGAAGGAGAGCTGCTGTAATTAGAGTAAAACCAGCCTGTTTTCAGCTTCTATAAATGCTCCCTTTTAGTCACTAAATTGTTTCAATATCCACACATGAGCAATCTAGTTCATCTCTTAGCTGATGTACAGTGACTAACTTGTAGTTTCACTCCCCCCACATAAATGTGTATACCATTACAACAGGCTAATAAAGCAATTAAAAAATTCTGTATCACAGAAACTGGTGTCAATAATTATATTCGCTCACATCTGACAACGGAATGGATAAAAATTCGTCAGATGGTGGTAAACTCAAATTTTCGTTTAGAACAGAACAGTCACTGCTAAACACCACAAAGTATTAATAAGTTTTAAGACTTCTTGTATAATGAAATGTGTTAAGTTGGTCTGGTTTGTCAATTTTCAATATACAGTGTTGGAAGGGATAGCCTATAATTTCTATCATATTTTGGGGTGAGCCTCTCTGTCACATCCATGTCGCACTCATTGAAGGGACTCTCATTCCCTGTCCATAGGTTAAAATGATACGCTATCTATTAAATAAGGTGTCAAGCTTCCAGAAAGAGGGTTATATTCTGGGCCCAACTTGCTAAGCATCCAACTATAAAGCTGTAATTTGAAAATTATGGAGAATAAAATTGCTGCAAAATCTGAAAGTATTGAAAGTCTATCCATGGGATTTGAATAATGTTGACAATAAGATAAGGATAGACGGATAAATTGGCAGATTAATTTTATTAGTAAATAAAGGGATAATACTAAACAAAACCATGATAAGCCAGCCCCAATTGTGAATCTTTGTTATGACCAAGGCTTGTTAGTTTTGGAACGTAAGGATGTTTCAAATTAGAAAATCTAGCCTGATCATGGACCCCAGCACCAAGTCCACATATTTGTTAACCCAGACCAAGGTATTCTAATCTACAGAAGTGGAAGTCCTGCCCAAGCAACTGGTCAAAAAGGAATGAAGCCATCGAAATCAGAAAGCAAGAAGGAAGATTATCTTTGCAATTGATGCAATCTTTTATATAGAAAATTCTAAAGGGACTTTTTTTTTTTTTTTTTTTTTTTTAAAAAGAACTATTTAGGGGCTGTCAAGTGCTATAGTAGTTAAGGTGTTGGACTCCCATGTGGCCAAGTACAGTTCAAGTCCCAGACCTGTTGACTTGAAACTCGCACTGAGTGTGTGTGTATGTGCCCAAAATCCCAAGAGGAGAATGGAGAAAAGATTGTGACATGGTCATCCTCCCTGGGGGGTGATTTCTCACTTTCTGTCTCTCTGTATTATTTATGCACTGTATAGCAAAAACCTCTCTCAAAAAAAATAAAAAACCAAAAAACCTGTTACTTCTAATAATAAATTCATCAAAGTTGGATGAAAAAAAAAGTTCATATATAAAAATCAGTTGTGTTTCTCCACAGTAAATTAAGAAAATGATCTCAATTACAATAGCAATAAAACATGTAAAATACTTAGGAATAACCTTAACCGAGGGGATCAGAGACTTTTACACTGAAAACTAAAAATTACAAATTAACAGAAAAAAAATCTAAAATGTATATAAATCCACAAGAGGTCCAAGATTAGTAAAGCAACATTGAGCAAGAACAAACCTGAAGTCATCATCCTTCATGATACCAAAATATATTACAGAACTGTACTAATAAAATCACCAGTCGGTGGTGTGGTGGCTGTCAGCTGTATCTCACATGGTTGACTGTATGGTTTGAATCCCAGACCCACTGGCTTGAAAACACACCAGGCACATGTGCATGCATATCCAAAATTCCAAGAGAAGAATGGAGAAGAAGGGATTACCGTGTGGCCAACCCCCACAGGGGGTGTACTTTCTCACTCCCCACCTCCTTGTCCCTCGCAGGTGGACACACATACCTTATTGCAAATTAAAACAACAGAAATAAAACTATGATAGTGGTATCATGAGACATGTAGACCAATGAATAGAATGGACAATTCAGGAATAAACCCATGCACACATGATCAGCTGATCTCCCTTGAGGGTGCTGGAAATATGCAATGGGGACCAGGTAGTCTGTCCAGACCCACTGGCTTGAAAACACACCAGGCACATGTGCATGCATATCCAAAATTCCAAGAGAAGAATGGAGAAGAAGGGATTACCGTGTGGCCAACCCCCACAGGGGGTGTACTTTCTCACTCCCCACCTCCTTGTCCCTCGCAGGTGGACACACATACCTTATTGCAAATTAAAACAACAGAAATAAAACTATGATAGTGGTATCATGAGACATGTAGACCAATGAATAGAATGGACAATTCAGGAATAAACCCATGCACACATGATCAGCTGATCTCCCTTGAGGGTGCTGGAAATATGCAATGGGGACCAGGTAGTCTGTCTAATAAAACGTGTTGGAAAAATTGTATATCCAGGTGCAAATAAAGAAATAGACTCCTTATCTTACACCAGGCTCAAAAATCAGCTGAAAATGAATTAAAGACTTAAAAGATCTGAAATAATCAAACTCCTAGAAGAAAATAGAGGGAAGAAGCTTCCTGACATTGGCCATGGCATTGATTCTTTGGATATAATATCCAAAGTACAGGCAATGAAAATAAAAGTCATTTGGATTACATCTGAACTAGAAAACTTCTGCACAGCCAAGGAAACAATAAAAAAAATGGAAAAGTTATCTACAAAATAAGATATTTGCAACCCATGTATCTGATAACAGGTCAATATTCAAAAACAAAACAAAACAACCCAATTAAATGGAACTGAATAGACATTTCTGTAAAGGTAACACACAAATAGCCAGCAAGTATATATAAGGGTGCTCAACATCACTAACCATCAGGGAATTGCAAATCAATATAATCAGATATCATTTTACTTTGGTTAAGATAGCTATCAAACAAACAAACAAACAAAAAAACAGGTCAACTTGGTGCTGCAGAAGCATACTGCTCTACGTTGGATCCATGTGGAATTATGTTGGTTCAGTTCCCCAGCTGGCTTTCACATGTTAAGTGTGTGTGTCTGTGATCTTGGATCTCTGGAAAGGCAGGGGAACTGCAGAATGAGACCATTTTGAGGGTGCCTGTCTCTCTCTTGTGTATGGTCTCTCTTTCTCCCTGACTCTCACTTTCTTAAAAGAAATAAGAGAACCTAAAACAAAGATAACCAGTGTTGACAAAGATGTGGAGAAAGGGAAACCTATACCCTGTTGGAGAGAACATAAACTTATACAGTCACTATGGAAAATAGCAGGAGGCTGCTCAAAAATTTAAAAATAGATCTACGATTTGACCTAGCACTTCCACTTCTGGTTATATAGCCAAAAACATTAAAACCAGGGTTATGAAAACTGATCTACATTCCCACATCACTGCAGCATTTTCCTAATAGCCAAGAAATGGAAGCAATCTACATGTCCATAGAAGAATGCATGGATAAAGAAAATGTGGTATATATAACTATAGGTACCATGAGTACATACATATGTGTGTATGTGTGTATATATATATACATACATATATATATATGTGTGTATGTATATATGATCAGGAATGGACTATGGACAGTGATAGACTAAATATTTGATGGGGGAACCAACAGATGGCATAATGATTACATTGCTAAACTCCCATATAGTCGACCATGGTTCAAGTCCCAGACATGGTGGCTTAAACTCACACCAGGGGTGTATGTGTGCATGCCCAAAATTCCAAGAAGAGAAGAGATTGCTGCATGGCCATACCCTGGGGGATTTCTTGCTTTCTGTCTCTCTGTCTCTCTCTGTCTCTCCACTCTAACAACACCAAAAAAACTCTCTAAAAAAATTTTATATGTTATATATTATAACATATATAATATATATTATAACATATATAATATGTAATAATATATCAATATATTATATTGATATATTAATTGTCATATATTATATAATATAATTATGTATTATAACACTATACACACACACACACACACACACATGATGGGGTTCCATAACATTATAATGGAACTGAGAAACACCTTTTGCTTAGTGACGTAACTGAGTCAAGTTTGTGTTAGTGCTGGTATAAACAAGCCTACCTAGTGCATTGTCAGTCATATAAAGTATAGTATACAATTATGTACAGAACTAAGGCAATAATGATAATCAATGACCAGGTTTCTAGTTTATATATTTACTATACTACACTTTTTTTTTTTTGGAGAGATTTTCACTGTAGGGCGCGTGCGCTCGCCAGACAGACAGAGAGAGACATAGAGACAGAAAGCGAGAAATCACCCCCCAGAGGGGATGGTCACACCGCAATCCCTTCTCCTCCATTCTCCTCTTGGGATCTTGGGCACGCACGCACACGCGCCCGGCATGAGTTTTAAGCCACAGGGTCTGGGACACGAACCGCGGTCGACTACGTGGGAGTCCAGCAACATAGCCATTACGCCAACTGCTGGTTCCCTATACTACACTTTTTATCATCTACAGTGTACTCTACTTATTAAAAAGAGTATACCCCCACTACCCTGGAGCAGCCTCATACTGTATTTCTAGATTGCATCATTTCTGTGCTAACCCTTTTTTCTGGATTCAATACCAGTTCAAGGATACTAAGTAAGGAATTAGGCTGCCCTGTAGCAGTTGTTCTTTGCTTTTTTAGGTGAACATGGAAGCAATAGAAATTCTCCCTCCTTTTCAGGCTCTCCCTCCCCGCCAAACAAACAAACAAAGAAAAAACACACTGTTTATTAATCACAAATGTATGTGTCTTAGGCTGGGCTCTCCTAGAATACCCTAACTCACTAGCTAATGTTATTGTTAGAATAACTTTATAAAAATTTTTTCTGACATGATTAAGTAAAATTTATTTTGCCCACAGCACTTCCAAACTGCATATAAATACTGATACTGATGAATACTTGGAAGAATTACTGATAGAAATTAGGACACCTTGCCTTCCAATCCATCCTCCCTGAACTTCTTATAAAACACCATAAATTTGGCCACAAATGCTTCCAATTGATAGATGGCTTTGCTACCCAGCTGTAGAATATGGTCCTAATAAGCTTCCATCTGAATCACTTCCCCTTTCAGTTGTCCATCAGAGTAATGTAAAAGTTCTGAGAGAAGGCCCTTCGTTACCATCTCAAGAGGAATGCAGTGAGTTAGACGCTCATAGCATCCTCCATGAACTTCAGGGAGCCTTTGTGGAGTTTGCTGACAATGGCATTGATTGCAGTCTCCCTCAGCTACACCTCCCAATGTGTCTGAGGAATTTCTTGATCTATGGTAAGAGGATATTGATGCACTCTGCCGGTGTCACACATAAATAGGGGTTTTCTGCAATTTCTGTGGGACCTCTCTGCAAGTCTGTGAGCAAGCCTGTGAAGGGAGATTCAGACCTTTCCTGCACACAGTAGGTAACACATGACAAATACCTTGAATGCTGGGAGCAGACATAGAAACTGCCAGACACTATGAATAGGTGGTATCACTTCAGATGTAGAATTGCAGGAGCAGATCAACCTGCAGGCTTACATGAACTTTTCAATGGTTCTATATAAGGCATGTTGAACATCCTTGGTGTGTTTGTCAACTTCTGTCAATATCAATTTAAAATCTCTTTGAGAATTTGTTTCAAGTGGCTGTGATTGTGCCGCTGTTTCCAAAATCTCCTAAATTAACCACTCAGTCACTATTTCTAGCATCACTGAGATTAACTTCAAAGTGGTAATTATGTGCAATAGTACGGATTTCATTATTTTTGATGAGGAGTTGTGACGAATTGATGTTCAATTCTTAATTAATCCATGCCAATCCCATGAAGTTTACATAGAATATACATAATGCTTCTCTTTTTTCCAGCATCTGAAGGCCCATACACTAACAAATGAGGAAAGTCACCACGGTGCACCAGGTTGCACAGCTGGGCCACCTGCTCCTCGTGGTAGGGTAGTCTAGCTGTCCCCAGGAGCAGAGTTGGTATTTGTACATTCAGAGGCTCATGGCAGCTCTACCTTCTATTTTTTTTTTTTAAGAGAGATATTTGCTATAGGGTGCATGCACTCATCAGAGAGACAGAAAGTGAGAATTTACCACCACCATCCCCCACCCCCACCCCAAGAGGATGGCCACACCACTGTACCTTCTCCTCTATTCTTTTCTCGGAATCATGGGCATGTACACACGTGTACCTGGCATGAGTTTTAAGCCACTAGGTCCGGGACTCAAACCATGGTCAACTACATGGGAGTCCAGTGACATAACCATTATGCCATCTGCTGGTCCCAACATTTTTATTTATATACCAGAGAGCACAGGAGAAAGAAGAAATGAGAGAGAAGAGGAAAAGAAAGAGAACACTCCTCCCTCCAGTGGGACCTGGTCTCATCACAACCTCCTCCAATTCTCCATCTCCTCAGGATCCTGGGTACACTGACAAGCTCCAGGTATGTAAGCTGTCCAGGCCAGGATGTGAACTCTGCTTGACGGTATGTGATCTGCTCACTCTGCACTGTGTTTAACCCCTGCTTGATGGGGACAGCTCAATTTTTTCAGTTAGTTGAGTCAATGGTTGTTTTTTAAAATTTTTTTCATTTGTTTTAACTTTCTTTCTTTTTCTCTCTTCTTTCTTTCTTTCTTTCTCTTTCTTTCTTTCTATTTCTTCCTTTCTTTCTTTCATTTTAATTTGATTAGAGGACAGACTGAGAGAGTGAGGGGGGTGGTGAGAAAGCAAGCCACCAGGTCCAGGACTCGAACCATGCTTGTCCATGTGAGAGTCCAACACCCTTAACCACTATGCCACCTGCTGGCCCCAGTGGTTGGTTATTTTAATTAAGATGTTTTCACAAAGTCTTTCAATCCCAGCAATGAAAAGGTTCACAATGAGGTCTTGAAGGCTGTATTTATCTGTCTGCATGCAACCTTTTATTTTATAAACTAAATCACTAAATTAGGAGGGCATATGCATTTATTTATTTTAAGCTTTAAGAAATATTCCCAGGTTTATTTTTATATGATACTATCTGTGAAAGTAATATTTACCAACTTAAAATTATCAGCAATATGAAGTGTTCAGTAATAAGCCAACTTCCAATTTCATAAACCATTTCATTCTGGGAGCACAAATGCACTGGGTGAAAAATGGTAAATATAAAGCAAAGCAAAGCAAAGCAAAAACGTGCTACTCAACAAATTAAGCATGAATAATTTAGCTACCTATTTGACTTGCTAACTACAGGCTTGAATAATCTTAAGAAAATATTAATACTAACATTGAACACAAAAATCTCACCAAGCTTCTTTTACAAAACTGCTATTGGCAAGTGGGAAATGGAGGAAGGAAAGGATGGAGAAAAAGAAAGGAAGGGAAAGGGTGGTGAGTAGAAATAATTCTAATTGTATCAAAGATGCCCTCTGATTCTCTTTGTATGATATTGTTTAGTTGTTTCCTTCCTGCTTAGCTTTGGTTCAGTCTATCATCAGTTTTCATCTAATTTCTAAATTTCTGTAAAATCTGCCGTCATGTTTATATAAGCAAAATACAAGCAAAGTTAATTTTTTACTTTTTTTTTTTTTGAGAGGTTTTTTTTTCACTATAGGGCACGTGCGCTCGCCAGACAGACAGAGAGAGACATAGAGACAGAAAGCGAGAAATCACCCCCCAGGGGGGATGGTCACGCCGCAATCCCTTCTCCTCCATTCTCCTCCCGGGATCTTGGGCACGCACACACACGCGCCCGGCGTGAGTTTTAAGCCACCGGGTCCGGGACGCGAACCGCGGTCAACTACGTGGGAGTCCAGCAACATAGCCATTACGCTAACTGCTGGTTCCCAAGCAAAGTTAATTTTTTTAAGATACTCTGTTGCTTGTTAATAATCCTGGGAGGGTCTAAAAGGCACCTTTATCATTCTGTCCTCTTGCTTTAATATTTGAATCATCACTATTGATTATTCCTTTTACACTTTCTTAGTCATTGCCTTCATTATTTCTATCCACATTAAAAAAAAGATAAATCGCAGTTACACAATGTCACTGATCATGTATTCATTTTAATCTACTTGGAACGGTGTTAACCAGTTACATTAGAAAAAATAAATCCGAATTTGTATCCTAACTACCCTTTGCTTACTGAAATAATTGCGGTGTGCCATATAATATTTATTTAACTAAAATGCAGGATCGACTCTAAAGATGTAGTGAAGTCTTTCTGTTCGTCATCCTTTTCTCTCCTAAATGGTACTTACTGGAGGAAAGTACCACTGCTCAGTCACATCTGAAGGTTATGTTCAAATGCGCTTTATCTACAGTTTGCCTTTTCATTATACTTTTGATGAAAATATTTTTTCTTTATTGGTAAACTAATGTGAATTGTCCTAAGTCTGGCGGGAAGGTGCTGAGTGAATGAAGGCCTTTCTAGATTCATTGTCATGGCCTGTAGACAATGAATGACCCATCTGGGACTCGTATCAGTCTTATTTATGTGAAAATGTACTCTTGCTATCTTGTATTTATAATTTTATCATATAAACACACGATAATCTATAAATTACAGACTTTTAATTATTTAAATTCAACAAATGATTAGTGAACAATAACTATTTATCTGACACTTTGCTACACGCTGATCAGAAAATGATAACGTCAATTAAAGAGACTCAAAAGTCTCATGATGTAAAGGAAATAGATTAATGACCACAAAAATACATATGATATTATTGTAGCTACGTTTGCATTGTTCTTTTAGCCATAGTCCCATTAGAATATATGCTTCATTAGAAAAAATAGATTTTGGGAACTGCAGATGGTGAAACCGGTATGTCACTGGACTTCCAAGTAGTCAACCACGGTTTGAGTTCTGGACCCAGCAGCTTAAAACTCATGCCTGGTCTGGGTGTGTGCATGCCCAAAATCCCAAAAGAAGAATGGAGGAGAACAGATTGTGGAATAGCTATCCCCCCTGGGGGCTATTTCTGACTTTCTGTCTCTCAGTCTCTCTGATGAGAACATGCTCACTATAGCAAAGATCTCTCCCTAAAAGCAGTGAAAAGACAGACTTTATTCATTGCTATATATCCCTACTGCCAGTGCCTGACACATAGTAGATATTCAATAATCTATTCAGTAAGGAATGAATGAACAAAAAATAATAAGTAAAAAGTGCTATGAATGTGCAGAAGTTGGGACATTTCTGATAGCGTTATTGAGAAAACTTTTGACACAGGAAATGAGGTTTAAGTTAGAACATGAAGCATAATAAATTAATTGTCATGTAGAGCCAGGTGGTGGCTCAGTAGTGGCACAATTTAACCCACATGGGAAAAGTTGAGGATTCAAGTCCCTGGACCTCCCCCAATTGTCCATGACTCAGGCTAGTGAGAACTGGGGGCTATATGGTGGTATGGAGACTTTTCAGGAGGGCCTGCCTTTCTTTCTCTTTCTTATAAGAGAAAGAAATCAGGAGAAAGAAAGAAAGAAAACAAATGAAAGAAAAAAGAAAGAAAGAAAGAAATTGCCAGATAGTAAAAGACAAAAGGGAGCTGGCTCGTATTGTGATGGTTAAGGCAGCTGGATGCCTCATTGCCAAATACATAGTTCAAGTCCTGGACCTGGCAGTTTGGAAAACACCCTGGATGTGTGTGTGTGTGTCCAAATTCCAAAAAGAGAGAGAGATGGAGAAGGGATTGTGGTGTGACCATGCCTCATGGGATGTGCTTTCTGACTTTCTTTGTTTTTTTTCTGCCTCCATCTCTTTCCAGAAAGCTCACATGCCCTGTGACACATTTTTTTAAAAAAACAAGAGAAAAATGAAAGTAAACTGCTTCATATTTGTGAAAGCAGGGAAGCAGGAGCCAGTCTAATGTAAGGCATATCATATGGCTTATATACATACGTATAACATACATATATAGATATAATTGCAAAATCAGTTGTGCCACATAAAGCCATATTTCAAGAGCAAAATTTAAATTTAATTTGGAAATGTTCATTATAATTCTAATCCCCTCAGCTTTGACTCCCTCCCAGTTTCAAATCCCATACATGTAGGTTCAAATTTCCTATCATAAATGTGAACCTTTTCATAAGAAGCTGCCAGCTTGTTTCTCAACACAAATTTGGCATCTTTGTTTTCTTGATGACAAAAGATGGTGTTTTAAGCAAGACTTGTGATGCTTTCCTCCATATACTGTAAACATGAGCAATAATTGCATCATTTTCTTAATTTAATAGTGAGGCATCATAACAAATTAGACACAATCATTTACCAGCATGAAGCCTGCTATTTACCTCTCGTGAAAGGGCCTTGTCTCCTGAACACATGCAGAATTATTATTTCTTGGATGCACATTTAAAGACATTTCTTCTACAGCAGAGAAATTCAACTAATGAACTTGGTAATGGAATTGGAACTCTCAAGTATTTGCATTTTTTTAACAAACCTGAATTACATTACACTAGTGATGTTAATGTGACTTAAGCATATTTATTCTGAACATGACCTTAAAACTCTATACGATTAGCCTATTTAAT
This sequence comes from Tupaia belangeri chinensis, assembly GCF_000334495.1. Classification (NCBI taxonomy): domain Eukaryota; kingdom Metazoa; phylum Chordata; class Mammalia; order Scandentia; family Tupaiidae; genus Tupaia; species Tupaia belangeri. The sequence continues at coordinate 1,203,939 of NW_006159584.1, forward strand.
CAACAGAATCTGTAGTTTCATTAGAATGTGTTTAATTTATTCTTTGTGATTATCATAATTTGGTATGAATGTGAAAGAAAGGAAAACAGGCATATTTCTTTTTTCTTTTCTTTTTTTTGAGAGGTTTTTCACTATAGGGCGCGTGCGCTCGCCAGACAGACAGAGAGAGACAGAGAGACAGAAAGCGAGAAATCACCCCCCAGAGGGGATGGCCACGCCGCAATCCCTTCTCCTCCATTCTCCTCTCGGGATCTTGGGCACGCACGCACACACGTCCGGCATGGGTTTTAAGCCATCAGGTCCAGGACGCGAACCACGGTCGACTACGTGGGAGTCCAGCGACATAGCCATTATGCTAACTGCTGGTTCCCAACAGGCATATTTCTAAAACAAAACTTTATAATGTATCTTCTGGGCTCTCAGAAATTTCTCCTTTCTTTTCTTTGTTTTTTTTTTTTTGGAGAGATTTTCACCGTAGGGCGCGTGCGCTGGCCAGACAGACAGAGAGAGACATAGAGACAGAAAGCGAGAAATCACCCTCCAGGGGGGATGGTCACGCCACAATCCCTTCTCCTCCATTCTCCTCTCGGGATCTTGGGCACGCACGCACACGTGCCCAGCATGAGTTTTAAGCCACCGGGTCCAGGACGCGAACCGCGGTCGACTACATGGGAATCTAGCGACATAGCCATTACGCTAACTGCTGGTTCCCTCCTTTATTTTCTTAAAAAGGCATTAGTCTATTACTGTAAATGGTTAGGTCTTCCACTAAGGGCAAAACAGCATCTTACTTGCTTTGGAATCAGTATAATCTTTCACAGAGTCTAGAGTTAAAGGAGAAGAATGACTGAAAAAAAAAATGGGTATGGTATAAATATCTTTTTTTGTTTGTTTGTTTGTTTTTGAGAGATTTTTGCTTAAGGACACATGCACTTACCAGAGAGACAAAGAAACAGAAAGAGAGAAATTACTTCCTAGGGGAATGACCACACTAAAATCCCTTCTCTTCCATCCTCCTCTTGGGATTTTGGGCACCCACATACATGTGCCCAGCATGAGTTTTAAGCCACCAGGATCAGGACTCAAACTGTGGTGGACTGTGTGGTAGCCCAGTGACGTAATCATTAGGCCATCTGCTGGTCCCCAGAAAGTGAGAAATCACCCCACAGGAGGCATGGCCAAGCTGCAATCCCTTCTCCTTTCTTCTCTTGGTATTTTGGGCACTCACAGTCATGGGCCCAGCATGAGTTTCAAGCTGCTGTGTCCAGGACTTGAACTGTTGTTGGCCACATGGGAGTCTAGCACCTTAAACACTGTGCCACCTGCTGGTCTGGTGTAAACATTAATGAATCCTCCTGTTCTCATCTCTTCGTTCGCTTTTTCAGAAACATTAAATAAGAGCTTATGTTAACATATAATGTAGTTTTTCTTATAAGACAAGAATAAAGAGATTAGTTTAAGAATCAAAGCATCATGGTTCAGCTTACATGTCATTCCTGATAAATCATAAAAGGATTGACTGGACCTTGCCATGATAATATTTCTTTCCTTTTTAAAAAATATTCTAACTTATTTTATACATTCAATCTTTATACATCACTACAACTTGTAAAATGAATTACCCATTATGAACACACTTTGCAGCAGTCCAGTTAAAGATATCATACACGTTATCAATGTACAATCCTCCATTTCTGAGTCCTCTAAATGTTTCCCCCCCTCTATTTTTCTCCTCTGTTTCTTTCCTCTCACTATCCTCCATCTCTTATACTCTTACCACACTGTCTCCAATATCCACAACCATTCTCCATGCTTTTATATCCTCCAATTTTTCAGTTTCTGCAATACTGTGTGGAAAGTCAGTTTATATTAAGTGAAGACATACAATGGCTCTCCTTCATAGCCTGGTTCACTTTACTCAGCAGTGAATCCTCCATATTAGTCCACTTTCTATTAAATACCAGGGTCTTGTTTTTAATGACTGAGTAGTATTCCATAGAGTATATGTGCCACACTTTTTCAATCCATTCATCTGTTCATGGACATTTGGGTTGGATCCATATCTTAGCAATTGTAAATAATGCATGATAAACACAGATATGCAAGCACTTTTCCAACTGAGCGTTCTCCTATCCTTTGGATAGACACCCAGGAATGGAATTGCTGGATCATATGGTAGTTCTATTTTTAGAACTTTGAGGAATCTCTATTGTTTTCCATAGTGGCTGGACTAATTTACATTCTCACCAGTAGTGTTGGGAAAACTGGGTATCCACCTACAGAAAGATGAATCTGGATTCTTATCTCTCACTATTAACAGAATCGACTCAAAGTGGATCAAAGATCTAAACCTAAAACCTTAAACTATAAAACTACTGGTGGAAAACACTGGGGAAACTCTGGGAGACATTGGAGTAGGCAAAGACTTCTTAAATAAGAGAGAGGTGAAACTCTATTTGCAGATGACATAATTATATACATAGAAGACCCAATGGTTTCCATGAAAAAATTTCTGGAAGTGATACATGAATATATTAAAGTCTCAAGATTCAAAATCAATATACAGAAATCTATAGCATTTCTATATGTGAACAACAGGCAGGCTGAGATATAACTAAAAAATGTTATTCCATTTACCATAGCCACAAAAAGTATAAGATACTTAGGAATAAATCTAGCCAAAGAAGTTAAAAACCTCCATGAGGAAAACTATGAGAAGTTAAAAAAAGAAATTGAAAATGACACAAGAAAACATGTTCCAGGATTAGAAGAATTAATATAATCAGAATGACAATTCTATCCAAATTAATCTACATATTTAATGCAATGCCAATCAAAGTACCAGACACATTCTTT